>NC_137009.1:24089938-24172438 GCF_032717465.1 Coenobita brevimanus
AAATTCGGATAAGGGCAACGTGTAAAAATTGACCCAAAATTCTTGCGTGACTCTACAACCAGCCCCCGTCCTATCTGCAGATTAATCTCGGCACCAACCAACTCCTTGTTTGCTCCCCACGTCATCACACCTCACACACTTTTCACTCCTCTCCTTTCCCCCCTTTATTTTGCCTTAGGTCAGAATCTAGGCATAGCAGTTTGTTATAATAGATCGAGAAGTTTTCTATATTATGATTCATGAGTGGAATAATGTAATCACAGTGGATTTAACTGTCATACCCTTACTCTCTAGTCCTTGGAAGTTTGAAATCACTAAGTCGATTGTAACTTTTGAGCCTTGTGTTGGTAATTCATGAGTGGAATAATGTAATCAGAGTAGATTTAACTGTTATAACCTTACTCTATAGTCCTTGGAAGTTTGAAATCATTAAGTCGATTGTAACTTTTGAGCCTTGTGTTGGTAATTCATGAGTGGAATAATGTAATCAGAGTGGATTTAACTGTCATACCCTTACTCTCTAGTCCTCGGAAGTTTGATATCATTAAGTTGGTTGAAACTTTTGAGCCTTGTGTTGGTAATTCATGAGTGGAATAATGTAATCAGAGTGGATCTAACTGTATAAATTTACTCTCTAGTTCTCGGAAATCTGTAAGCATTAAGTCGTCGGTAACTTTTGATTTTATTTATTTTTTTGTTGGTAACTAGAGTTGAGTGGTTATGAATGTGTCACATTATTAGTAAGAGATTGAAATTTCACATTGTTAGTATCAACCCTCCCTGAGTTCACAAGTGACCAAGGAGGACAACACCCAATATAACCAACAGGTCATTCTAATTAAGGCATTATTTGAGGAAACGGTAATCAGAGAAGTTAACAAATAGAATTTTGAACATTTGAGGCATAATTAAAAGAATGTAACTCCTTATTTCGGATTTTTCCCAATCACCTTCTCAATAAGCATGAAATGGGCGGCCCGCAAGGTGTACTAGGGAGAATATGGATACGTAAATCCGAGCCAGCCTAAAACCACGCTACCCTCTTTCAGTGGAAATCGAGCCTCACTGTTTGAACACATTCATTAATTAATTTGTATCTATTACGGACTAAGGAATTAAACCACACCAGTTAGTTTTGAATTTCACTTTCAGAACAGGCTCGGTGTTTAGATGGCGGCCACGTTGGTAATTTTAAAAGGAAAAATTCAAGGTCATTACACTGGTGGCATAGCCGAAAAGATCACGCTACCCTCCCCCTCATTTTTCGATAATCTTTCGTAAATTCAGAGTTCTACACTGGTTGCATTAACCCACTGCGTGCCAATGCCGTTTTAAAACGGTCTGACATAATGCCATGGCCAGTGCCATTTTAAATTGGTCTAAAATAAAAAACTTCACTGTGACCTCATTTTTCAAGATTCACAGGTAAAAATTGGCAGGCATGTATGGTAACTGTTCCTCTACCATCCCCCGGGCTGTCACGGCAATACACTCACTTGCTCTCCCCCTCACGCTCGCTCTGCCTCACTCTGCCTGTGTGCCTCACCCAGTGCTGTACATAGTGAAGGCATTTTGTAAATATTTTCATGCAAGTGTAAGTTGTAAATATTTTCTTGTAAGTGTAAGGACTATATAGCAAAGTCAAATTGTAAATACCTTCTTGTAAGTGCCAGGACTGTAATTAATGAAGTCAGGCCATGTGGAGAGGATGGAGGGTGAAAGACTGACGAAGAGAGTGTATGTGAGTGAGGTGGAGGGGGGAAGAAGGAGGGGGAGGCCGAGGATGAGATGGAGGGATGGGGTGGAGAGGTATATGAGAGAGGGGTGTGTGAGTTGGGAGCAGGGCAGTGAAATGGCGGGGGACAGGGCGACTTGGAGGCGATTTGTTTGTGGCCACCCCAAACGGGATTGAGGTGTCTGGCAATAGATAGATAGATAGATAGATAGGTTGTACTTATCTTCAAGCAAGTTTTTTTTTTTTTTTTTTTTTAATTTGTCCGACTCTAGGCAAAGGCTTCAGGGCCTATATCTTGGGGGCAGTAGCCTATCCCAAGGCCCAGTAGAGTGTTAGATAATGCATTCACAGTGAGAAAGACACGCAAATTGTGATAGGTGCTGAAGTAATAAGTGATCAGAAAAGTGTACTGAATATTGCTATACCTTCCCAGCATAAATACCTGAGTATATCTTACATAGAAAACGGCTTTTTCTCACGTACGTGGTGAGCATGAGAGAGCGGCTATGCCCGTACACGAGTATGCAGGACTCAATAGAACTCATTTTTGAGCCTCGGTGAGCATTTTAATGGCGAAATTCGATGTTTACACATCAAAATCTATCATTTTAGCCCCCCCAAAAAAAGGTCGAAAAATGGCCGGCACTGGGGTGAGCCAGAGGGCTAAATATAGCTGGCAAGCGGCGGGTTAAGCGGAGGCATTAGAGGTATCTAAATAATTCGGACTATTACAATGGTGGTCAGTGGTGGCATATAGGCTAAATAAAAATTCCCACCATTACACTGGTGGTCAGCGGTGGCATATAAATAAAAATTCTCAGCATTACACTGGTGGCTAAAGCTGTGGGATTATTTAGTAAGTATTCTCCGTAACCAAGGTACACTAGTGGCCCACCTAACCTTTTTCAGGAAACAGTCCCAGGTATCATGCTTAAAGTATCCCTAGTGGGCCATAGCCAGATTCCTCAATCATTGAAGATCCTGGATGTAGAATTGACAATATATCGAGCCCCTGGAGCAAGAGCAAAAACATTTTTTTCAGATAACCGAATGAACAGGGTGCTAGAATGGAAAATGATCTGTGTATACTATGGTTAGGGAGTAACGATATCGACCAAAATACAACCCCAGGTCGAGTAGTGAATGACATTAAGCAAGTAGTAAGGGCTACAGAGTGCAACTGTGAGGCTGGAGTTTGCATTTGCCTGATAGAAACTAGATCCTACTCGGGAAATTTTCCAATTTCTACCACCAGCTACAGAACAGTTCAGAATGCGGTCAATAACAAAATAAAGCGTACGATGAGGAACCAAGCAATCCAGTTTATCACGGCATATTATGTGGAAGCTCTGGCAGATGGGATACACTGGATGGATGAAGGGAAAAGCAGGGTGGAGGATAAGCTGTAGACTGTAATCAGGGGACACGTGGCAAAGTGGGATGGAGAGACTGAAGGTGAATGGGCATAAGCCATAAGTGACGGAAGATTCATATAACGAAGTTGTAGGGAGCTCTGATTACCCCCACTATTATCGAGTGTAGTTCCCCCTTCCTCTTTTCATTATGAGTAGACACAGTACTACCAGTTAAAGACCTAAGCCTGAGGAAGGGGAGGATATGTGATCAGTAAGGGATAGAATAGCGAGATTACTAGAAGAGATGGAGATGCCATTACCCCTTGCAAACCCTTTCCAACCATCACATTCAACCCCTCACTCATTCACGAGATTGAAGGAGAATGGTCTCATTAAGCCCTGGGATATGACTCCCTGCCTAGGCACTGTTTGATGTGGAACTCTGGCTGTTTTCTCTCTGGTGCTGGACTTAGTCTCAGCTACTGGTGGAGAATTTTAGCCGTTTTACTAAGTTTTTGCCAGTTTAGGGACTTAGTCTCTGGCACTGAGGAAGAATTTCCGAGCATTTTCCAGGTTTTTCTGAGACTCTGTCTTTGTTTGCCTGTGTGTGTGTGTGTGTGTGTGTGTGTGTGTGTGTGTGTGTGTGTGTGTGTGTGTGTGTGTGTGTGTGTGTGTGTGTGTATTTGGCCTGCCGTTAGTGTCCCTCACTGCAGTACAACGCCGAACCCTGAAGGGGTGCCGTTAGGGCACTTCCATGAAGGGGGGCCATTAGGGCCTGATTAAAGGAGGCAGTGAGAGCAGCTCTGATAGATTAAGGAAGACCCGAAAGGGACAGTGGTGGGTCCTCCTACGTCATCCTTTAGAGGGCGGGGAGCATAGGCTGTCCGTCACTGTAGGGACTTTGGCCACTTTTTTCAGTTTATTCTTTTGCTTTGGCTGAGTGTGTGTGTGTGTGTGTGTGTGTGTGTGTGTGTGTGTGTGTGTGTGTGTGTGTGTGTAGTGGGGAATGAAGGGATCCGGCATCCCTAGGCCCGTGGGGCCTGCCCACCCCCCTGCCTCAGCATCGAGGCTCACCTCACTGACACCTGTTGCAGGTGCGAAGCGGGAGCAGAGGCTTTCCTCCATTAGCTCCCACTCGTCCACACCTGAGGATTCTCCTGTTGCTCACCCTGCTCCTCGATCCAGCAAGGCTGTAGCTCGTCACCGCGCTGCTATAAAGACTTCCTTCTCCTCAGCCCGTTTGGTCAAGGTTGCCCGCCTCCATGAGGTGATGGAGGAGGTGCCTCCTGCTTCCTCTGCTCTGTCCACCACCTCTGCCAACCCAGCCTCCTCTTTTTCTGTGCGTGGTCTTACCGCCAAAACAACGACATCATGCAGCTCAGCATCGGCTCTCTCCAGGACATCACCCTTGCCAGCTCGTTCTGGCAAAATTAAGAGCATTTGCGCTGCCAGCCACTGCTCCTCATTCCCAGGCTGCCATTGCTGCAGCCGCTTCTGCCTCTCCTGAGGAAGACACCTGGATCACTGTGTCGCGAAAAACACAGTGAGCAATGCAGGAAAACGATCCAGCACCGGTATCCCACCCGGTGGGTCCACCAAGGCCTCGACCTGCTCCTTGCCCGTCGGTATCGGTCCAGATACCACCGCTGCCCCACTCAGGCTTTCCAGCCTTCTGTGTCCCTGTACAGTTGGGCTTTGCCACGAGCTACGATGCAGTTGCAGCCCCAGAAAACCATCTGCCAGGGCTTGCAGTCACAAACCACTATGGGAGGGATGAGAGCTGTGTCCTCATCTCCTCCACCGAGGATGCTTATCTCCAGCTGAAGGTGGTGGCAGAGGACGAAGCTCCGCTCGTAAAAATCGTGCAGCTGCCTCGGGGTGGCCAGGTCACCAAGGCCGCCATGATGGGCTACCTGCGATGCATGCCAGCTGCCATACTCCTGCAGCACCAGCTAGTGGAGGAGGCATTGCTATGTCAAAACGCAGGACGAGGGAGGAGACACAGCAAGTTTGTGTCACCCTTCATGGACCACTTGTGTTCCCTAGATCTTGGCAACTGGGGTGTGTTCTGACTGAGGCCTTACACACCAGAACCTCTTTGCTGCTACCGGTGCCAGAGGTTCGGCCAGCACCATGCCAACTGCAACTGCCCGGTAGTCTGTGGCATCTGCAGCAGTGCTTACGACACCGAACAATGCCTCGCCAAGTTCAAGGAGAAGGAACCCGTTATGTCACGATGCCCCAACTGCTCCGGATCACACCATGCATGGCACCCCAGCTGCCCTGCGAGGGTAAAGAGGGTGACACAAGGCAGGGAGAGACAGGTTGCATGGCTGAAGGAGCAGCAGTCCACCTGTGCCACTCCAGCTCCTCCAGGCACATTCGTCTAGGGGCAGAGGCACAACCCTCCTGCGCCAAGTCCGCCTCCTCTCGACGAAACTGCCTTTCCCCCGCTACCTTCGGCTCTTGTCGAGGGTCAGATGATGGTCGAGGTGCACCACCCGCCACAGCCATCACAGGGTCCAGCAACCAGCTCCACCTCCAGTCCTCCCCCCACCTCCACCTAGTCGTCTCTGGAGGAGTTGAAGACGCTGGGTACCCAGCTTGCAGTCGCCATCACGCAAGCTCTCACATGGGCCTTAGGGGTGCAGCTCGACACAGCACCCACTGTCGCCACAGTCGATCGGGTCCTCGACCAGGCTGTGGAGCAGAAGCAGCCCCTCTGTGCCCTTCCTCTTCCTCGCTGGCCAACCCACCCAACATGGAAGGCGAGGCCTTCCCCTCGCGGGATGGCTCCCCTGGTGCGGAAGGTCAGGCCTCGACACTCTGCTGCACCAATTCCAGCCGCACAGGCAACTTATCCTCCTCCCGCCTCCCCAACACCCCAGCTAACACCAGCAGCAGCTTCATCTATGACCGAGGACCCGATTCCCCTGCAGGTCGGACCTCAGATGCCTCTACCTGCCGGCGACCTGATGCTAGCCACCTCAGAGTAATTCAGTGGAACTGCTTAGGGGCCGGCAACAGGCTCCCACTCTTACAGGAGGTGGCTATGCGAGACCAGTTGCACATCTTCCTCCTCCAGGAGACACTGCTGCCCAGCAATTCCACCTTCAGGCTCCCGGGATATGCCACCTATTTCCTCCCATACATCCATGACTCCACAGGTGGCTGTGCCATTTTGGTGCAGGAGCACATCTGCTCCGTTTGCGACCCCCTCCTTTCTGTGGCCCTGACGTGGAGGTGCAAGGTGTGGTCCTCCACCTGGATACATCCCCACTGCAAATATACAACGTTTATAGGAACCATAGGGGAACTTTAGACGTAGGGGAAATATTCTCTGAAGCTGCCACGGGCTTCGTTTTCACTGGGGGCGACTTTAATGCCCATCATGAGATCCTCTCGTCGTCCTCTCTGACCAATGAAGTGGGCCACCATATCTCCCTCGTTTTGGAGGAGATGAGGGTGTGTCCTTACTAAATGATACCATGGACCACACCCACATCAATGGGGGAAGCCTTGACCTTTCTTTCGTGTCCTCCCCCCTTGCAAGCTCAGCCTCGTGGTCCCTCCACCCTCATCTCATGAAAGACCACTTTTCCCTGGTGGTTGGTCTGCCATTAACGCCTCTTCCACCCCCCCTCCCCCAGCCACAGTGGGACCTCCACCGGGCTGATTGGGCTGCCTTTGTTCATGCTTTGGCCGCAGGCTTTGAGGCGTCTTCTCCAGCTCCAGACCTCGAGGGTCGGGCAGATCAATTGGCCCGGTTTTTTTCCCAGGCTGCAGCTCTCCCTATTCCACTGCAGTGGCAGTCTGTGATGTGCTACAGGGACGGCTGGTATTATGGTGACAGGGCTAAGGAACTGAATCATCCTCTAAATGTGGCGTGCAAGCAGTACCAGCGGCGCCGTACATCTCTGCACCGCTGGTACTTTGTTGCTGTTACGCGACATGTCGCTTCTGAGAAGCGCCACCTCCAGGAGGAGGAGTGGATCCAGTGGTGTCGTACCTTGGACTCTCACTCCTCTCAGCAAGTTGTGGGGTCGACTCTAGTCCATCTCTGACCCACGTCCTCCTCGACCGCCTTCTCATCCTAACCCTGCCGCCGAAGCCAGTCATCTTGCACAGCACTTCGCAGACCGTTCTGCGCCACACAATCTCCCGCTGCCCGTCAGAGCCTTGCAGGCACAGCTGTCTGAATCTCGTGTTGCAGCAATTCAGGCTGCCTATCTTGAGCCTGATCCTGCTGATGGTCCCATCACCAGCCAGGAACTGCACCAAGTGCTGCATCACAGAAAAGACACTGCACCAGGGCTCGAAGGGCTCACTTATTCCATCCTCGCCCATGCTGGAGATTGAGGTAGTGAGCACCTGCTTGATCTGCTCAACCTCTCGTGGTCTATGGGTCATCTGCCAAGGTCGTGGAAGGCAGCTGCCATACACCTGATTCCAAAGCCTCGTGATCCCGTTGCCATGCATCCCATCTCCCTCCTCAGTTGCATCGCTAAGATGGCTGAGAGGATCATTCATGCTTGCCTCTCTTGGTGGCTGGGATCATTGCTCCCAAGGACCTTTGCCAACCAGGCAGGAGTGCCATTCATTGCCTCGCATCCTTCCTTGGGGTGCTCCAAGGTGGACGGGGTATGGCTGTCTTCCTCGACCTTGAAAAAGCCTTTGAACTGGTTAACCCAGTTGCTGTTCAGGCAGCCCTCTCAGCCTGGGGCGAGGGAGGTAGGCTTCGGTTGTGGGTCCGTGATTTTTTCACTGGACGCACCGCTGGGGTCAGGTTCCAAGGACAACTTTCCCCCTTTTATCGGCATAGCAATGGCACCCCCCAGGGGAGTGTCTTGAGTCCCCTGCTATTTAATATCCTGGTGGAGGGCTTACTCTCTGTTAACTATGGTCCTGGCACTACTTAGCTTTGCTATGCCGATGATTTGGCACTTGTTTTTTTTAGAAAGGACTGTTTCGCCCAGGCCCCTGTTGCTCTTTCCAGGCTACATGCTAAATGTAATGAGTTGGGTCTTAAAATCAACTTTGCAAAGACCAAATGTCTGCCTTTTGTACTCCGTCCCCCAGACTCCCCGCTGCTGCTTGGTGGCCACCACCTCAACTTTGTCACTCTACACCAATATCTGGGGGTTTGGCTTGACAGTAGGCTTACCTTTGCCAGGCATATCAAATATTTACGAGAATGGGCTACCTCCCACACTGCTACGCTCAAGTTTCCCTCGAAATGCAGCCTAGGTGCATCCTATAATGTTCTTTGAATATTCTATACCCACGCCATACACTCTTTGATTGATTATAGTGCTATCTGCCTCACTCGTCTGGCCCCACCATCCATCCGCTCTCTGGAGGTCGTGCAGAATGATGTGCTACACATCATGTTGGGTGCCCCCCGCTGGACCCGTCTTGTCAATCTTCGGGCGAAGAGTGGTTTGCCTTCCCTGGAACATCGCATTGCTCTGCGTGTGGTGGTTATCACTCTTCAACTGGTGCACCGTCAACCTCACCTGCCTGTATCTGCCTTGTTCAGGCTTTTGATAACCAGGCCACTGGACCCCCAACCCCACCGAGATTGGGCTCACGCCACTGCTGCTGCTGTTCACCGTTTGGATGCTTCCTCTGCCATTTGTCATGATCCTGACTTACCCTCTTCTGAGTATACTGCCCTACCACCTTGGACTCCTCCTCCTTTCACGATTCTCTATCCCTCGGAGGCGAAACCTCATTTCTTCATTCCTGCCATCCTTCGACAGGAGGGCCTCCGTCCAATATCTGCTCTGCACTCTCATGACTCGGCGATTTACTTCACCGATGGCTCTGTCTGCCCCGATGGTTCTGCGGGCTCAGCCTTTGCCTTCGGCCTCTATATTGAATCATGGCAACTCTCCCCAGGTGCCTCTGCTTTTCAGGCAGAAATTGCAATCCTAGGTGCACAGCGCCACGCCCATCGCCATCAACACCAGCGTGTCATTATCCATACTGACTCCCTCTCCTCGCCTCAGAGCCTGCAATCTTTCTCACTGACGATACATTTCTCCTAACTGCCATACACACTGTCGCATCTCTCATCACCAACAGTGGTGGCACTGTCACACTTCATTGGCTCCCAGGCCACGTTGGAATTGCTGGCAATGAGCTTGCCGATGCAGCTGCGCATGCCGCTTGCTCTTTCCCGGAAATCACATTCCACCTCTGCCCCAGTACCGAGCACATTATTGGCATGATGGCAAACACTCTTGGTAGGCTTTCGCGTGACGACCATCGACTCTGCATTTCTGAGGGCTCCAGATCTGCTACCTGGAATGCCACGGCCACGTCCTACACTCCACTTTCACCTCCCTGGCTCTCCCTAATTACTTACTGGTGCGGATCCAGAGGTTGCGTATGGGATTTCCTTGTTATAAGAAGATTGCTGGCTTGGAGCCTGACCTATGTTCCCATTGCCTTACGATGTCCGACGAGCCGCTCTTACATTACATCCTTGACTGCCCGGCCACCACTCTGCTCAGGTCCCGGCCAAACTGGAGTTTTGTTCATTATGGGGACCGAGTGTTGTGGATGCTGCTGGCGTTATTGGTGGTACACCCCTAAATATTCTTTTAAACAGGGTCAGGGTTTACCCTCCCCCTCACTAAATATAGTATGCGTGTGCCCTGAGCAACTCTGATGGGCTCTTTGTTTGCCTGTGTCCCAATCTATTTTGGGGATAAATCTAACAACAACCTGGGATATTCCAATTTTGGAACTCCACCAGCTGTAAGGACTCGATGCAATGGCCAGATTAGAGATGTTCTTCTAGCTAGTGAAGCAATGTGACCCTAACGATTTCACCCGTATGCAAATTGCTAAGAGTGGGATCATTTCGAAGTTAGCCATATTCATACACAACCATCAAAGGAACCATTGAGTAGACTCCTGGCTAACACTTAACCCCTACACCGCGGGCTTGTTTACCAATTACTTGCGTGTGCCGCGGGGTTATTTGGGCTCCGACAGACTCTCAAAAAATATTTGCCAAAAATCAGTTATTAGTCCTAGAATAATAAAATTACATATGCTTATGGCACATACCTTCAGCTTTCTCCTGGAATGATTGTTGAGCCTTCGTCGGTTACCGAAGGACTTATGGAGACCTCTGAAGTAGGGTAACGAAGTCTCCACTTTACACTTCCCGACAACCCGTAATATGATTACCACAGCCAGATACAAACACTATAAACACTATTCTACAATTTTCAAGTAGTTTGGGATCCATACTCAAAAAAAAAAAAAACACTGTGAAAGCAATGGAAATTACGAGCGCGTCTGATCGTCGCACTGGCACTAGTTCGCTCATGGTAGTCTGTCATTTATTATTCATAAAACCCCTCACACTTTATATTTCTATTACTATATAACACTTATATATATCTACAGTCTTTATCCATAAGTTTCCTTCAGTAGTATTAGTTTATTGTCACTGTAGGGATTCAATTTCTTTCAGTAAAATACGTAGCATTCACTTTCTCGTCCTGTATACTGGCATTGAGAGTGAAAGTCACTTTCATCTTCACTCTCATAACTCATAGCATTCAGACATGCTAGAGTGAAACTTTCACTTTCATTACTCCTAGGGTATATACTCGTATTCTTATAATACTACTCATTTACATTTCTATTTACGTTCTCTATTTTATTTACGTTATTTACATTTCTATTTTATTTACAGTGTTATGCACTGTCACTTGAAATAACTTATAAAACTATTTTCCATTGTTCACGTATATTTACATTCATTACTTTCACTTGCTGTTTACACATTATTTACACATTATTTACAATTCCACTTGCATTGTTTTACTCAATAGAAAGATCGTAGTCACTCTTTTATCAATTGTCAGCCCTTTACCTCTTTCCACACGAGGTTTAGTAGGGGGTAAAGGTCACAGAGCCATTTGCGTGGGGGTGAAAAAAGGCCTTGAAGTCAGCAAGATGAAACATACGTCCTCTCACTTCGGAAGATGAGAGTACACTGATAACGCAGGGGCCTGCTTTAGGGGTTATTCAGAGTTACCAATATTACTTCTTGAAACAGCTAAGTCTAGCACTGATATGATTGGCAGGAAATCTAGACAATACATTATAAATTTGGTAGTTCCAGGTGAATGTAAATATCATTTAGGCTTCTCCCTTCCCTCCTTACATGTATATTTATTACGAAAATAGATTAGAGGCCTACTTAGGAGATATATAATCAGGGCTACCAATGTTAAATCTTGAAACAGCTTTGTGTAGCACTGATATGATTGGCAGGAAATCTAGACAATACATTATAAATTAGGTAGTTCCAGGTGAATGTAAATATCACTTAGGCTTCTCCCTTCTCTCCTTACATGTATATTTGTTACGAAAATAGATTATACGGCATATTTCAAGGGGAAAAAAACAGCGAAAATTAGCGAACGAGTGCACGTGAGGTGTTGTCAGGTGATAATTAGCCAATTCCAGGTGTATGGCATTCTCACTTACCTGATTTCTTTCTTGTATATATTATTTGGTATAAGAATACGACATAGGCATTATTTCAATGGATGAAATCAGTGAAAAATTCCAGGGAAGATTTACTTAGCGTAGCATGGCCGGGCAGGCGAGAGGATAGGGTAATGGAGGGGGGGTAGGGAGGGGAGTCAAGAACGGGGAGAAATGGCTAAATTGTCAACAATGGATGGGAGTACAGATGAGATTAGGAGTGCTGACTAGTGTTGGACATTGTCAGTACTGATAGATGATACAAGCCCCCACTTGAAAGCCCGGGTGAATTCAAAATAACACAGAATCACAAAAGCGACGCCCCGCGGTATGATCCCTTGCTCCCAAGCATCATGAAAGTGACGCCCCGCGGTTAAGGGGTTAAACATCTCCTTAGGACAGAGTTTGCAATAGAGGTCAGTGTTGATCGAGCATGGCAGGAGTGTGAGTCGATGAGCTATGATTGGGTAGAGTCACCCCAGGCTTTCACCCATAGATTCATTTGCCAACATGCAGTAATCGAGTCAAAGTTCCCTAATGAGAAATTTCGTAATCGAGATAAACGGATAAAGAAGAAGCTGTGGTATGGCTTACTTACCGCTTCACGTGAGTAGTTGGAGGGATTTCTAGATGATGAGTACCCATTGTGCAAATGCCTGGACCGTATTGAACATGAACGACAGTAACTAGAAGAGAGGCAGTCCCCTCAAATCAATGCAGTACCAGTGAAGGATAGTAGTAACAGGGAAAAGACCGGCACACATTCCACCCCCTTTGTTCCTGAAGACCTGGTTAGTAGTCATAATATGGTGGAAACTAAGAAGGAAATGGAAGAACTGAGAGCCCAAGTGCGGGAAGTAAAAACAAATTTAGAGCGTGTGAGTAAGAGACAAACAAGTGATCAAGGGACCCCCCACAGGAAATATTGTAGTCACTGTCAAGCAATGTCCCACACTTTGCAAGAGTGTTGGCGGAAACCCCCACCCAGTCACTGTTTTGACTGTCACAGACCCGAATATCATCGGGGAAACCGAGGGTGCCCCGGACGTAAGTGAGAAGCCCCAACCCATGCTGTTTTCAACACCGACAACTCCCAGAACCCTAATCCGAGAACATGACTAGCTGGTGGTCATACCTCTCCCACCATTAGTATCATTGCCAATGAGAAGGTGGTAGAGGCAACTAGTTGATACAGGCAGCAGTTACACACTAATAAAGGAGTTGACCACTAAGCAGGTAGGAGGAGAAATAAATTCACAGTGGAACCCTCCTTGACTACAAGGGGTCACAGGTGCACTTTCTAGAATTTTAGGAATGCTGTGGACTGAAATTGGGGTTGGTGATTAAAAAACTCATAAATAGTGGTTCCTGGTAGTACTTAACTCGTACATAAAGGCTGCCCTACTCCTTGGGTGTGATGTACTGAGTCAAGCCCTCCTTACTTGGGATGGCAAAAAGTCATGATGTGGGGAGGTGACCTTTATGTAGTGAATCAAATTCCTCACCAGAAGAACAAAGTCGAAAGAGTAAAGGTGAACCCAGTAGTGGTCACGAATCCATCGCAATTTTTCACTCAAATCAATCTCCTTACGGTGGTAAAGCTTAGTCCCTATCAGTCCAAAATCGTGTCCATCCATGTAAGAGAAGTCCCAGGTACTAATCTGATTGTCCACCCGCAAGCCAAATTCTGCCATAACAGTCACCCCTATCTAGTTCAAGTAAGTTCAGAAAACACCATCAACCTACCGCTCACTAATGCCACTAAGCAGGAAAAGGTATATAAAAAGGGCACGATTGTTGGGTCTTACAAGAAAATCGACAACCCATCCTGTAAAATTAACACCACCCAAATCCATAATGACGTGCTGCCACAAAATGATCAAATGAGAGAGAGCGGAATGCGTGAACAAAGGTTAAAAGAACTCATCAGGAGGCAAAAGTGGCAACATTTCACCAAGGCTCAATGTGAAGACCTGTCACAGTTAATACTCAGTCATGATCTTTTCATCCTTGACAAGAAGGAATTAGGATCCATTAGTGGCCTTCCCACGCACATTAAAATGAATGATCCCCAACCTAGTCATGGACCAATGTACCGTTACCCTGAGCAGGCCAAGCAGATCACTTCGGACATGCTCAAAGATATGGAAGTCCGGGAGATCATAGAACGATCAACAGCAGCCTGGTTGTCGCCGATAGTGCTTGTGAATACACCTGATGGTAGTAAATTGATGTGTTTAGACTACCGGGACGTCAACAAACATCTCGCCACTGATATTTATCCCCTTCCTCGGTTGGAAGAATTAGTTGAACACGTGGCCGGTCATCAGTACTATTTCACCCCTGATATGCGAGAAGCTTACATCCAAATCATGCTAGATGAAGAGAGACGTGGCTTTACCACTTTTAGTGATGGAGTTACGTTGTATTGATTCAGATGGCTCCCATTTGGACATAACTGTTCCCCTGCAATCTTTTCCAGGCGGATGGCTTCAGTACTGGCACCACTCCTACAGAAGGGATGGGTCAGAAATTATTTGGATGACTTGATTCTCTGGGCTCCTGACTTTCCTACTTTACTAGATCGCCTGAGGCAACTTTTCCAGTTACATACTGAAAATGGCATAAAACTGAATCTTACTAAGTGTACATTTGGTCTTAAAGAGGTTACCTTTCTGGGTCACAAAATCTCAGCAGACGGAAGTAAACCCAACCCGAAGAACGTAGAGGTGATTGCGAAGATGAATGCACCCACTACAGTGAAAGAAGTACTTCGTTTCCTAGGCATGTGTGATTTATATAGAAAGCATATCCCCTCTTTTGCTAAAATTGCTGTACCTCTCACCAACCTAAGCAGATCTCGACTAACATTTATCTGGATGGACGAATGCCAGAAATCCTTTGAACATCTAAAGTCTTGCCTCATCAATACCCCTGTCCTAGTTAAAGCTCAGATAGAACAACCATTCATTCTCACTACAGACGCCAGTAACACTCGCATTGGTGGAGTCCTGAGCCAAATTCAATCAGATGGTACCAACAAACCGATCGGGTATTTCCCTAAAAAGTTGAACTCCTGTGAGACTTGATATTCAGCAACAGATAAAGAGGCCCTATCTGTAGTCCTTGCGTGTCGTAATTTCCATCATTATCTGTGGGGTGCCCCTTTTACCATAGTTACTGACCACCAATCTCTCACTAGTATATTCAAACGGATGACTAAATCTACTTGAATGAATTGGTGGATCCTACAAATGTGAGAATATAGCTATGAGATCCATTACCTCAAAGGTAAGAACAACTTTGTAGCAGACCAGTTGTCACGCCCTGTTCGAGTAGTAGTCCGTCCACCTGAAGCCACCTGGCTCGGGTTAGAACGAGAACAAATGAAAGCCCGTCAAAGAGAAGAGCCTGTGTGGGAAGAACTAGCGCGATACCTCGAAGATGTAGTTCCGACCAAACGACTGCCTAGAGCTACTTTAGATCAATTTGCTCTCGTAGATGAGGTGTTATATTATGTGAGAGAGAAGGTAGATGGAAGCTTACATTACAGATTAATAGTCCCTCGTGCATTGGTTAAACAAGCACTTCAGCACGCACATGAATTGTCAGGTCGTCTCGTGCAAAAGAAAACGATCAAGAAAGCAGAGGAGTTATACTATTGGCAGAATCTCAAAGTTGATGTATGAGAATATGTTAAGACGTGTATAACTTGCCAAAGATTCAAAGGTGACACTGGACTGCAGCAACGGTGGAAAGAATTGCCTCCAGTGAATAAACCATTGGAGAGGATTGGAATAGATCTTACTGAGATGGTTGCTGGAACCCAGGGTTACCGATATGTCCTTACAGTAATAGACCATTACAGTCTTTTTGTTAGGTTCTTCCCCCTGAAGGCCAAACACACCACACACATAACAAACTGTGGCAAAAAGTGGCAGATTACGGGTCATCTCGCAGTATTGTCCTGGATAATGGAAGCGAGTTCACCAGTAAAGATTTCCAGAAGTTCTGCCAGCAACATCAAATCACCATATTCTACACGACCCCTTACCATCCTCAAGGTAACGGTGTCACAGAGAGGATGCATCGTACCCTTAAATCTGTGCTCTCTGCCCTATGTCAAGGACACCCCCTTCGATGGCCCCAACTGCTCCAACCATGTTAAATTGTCATGAATCAAGCTATTCACACCTCAACGGGACAGCAGCCATGCTTCCCGTTCTTCTCCCACCATCCTCCCAGACTGGTGAATGCACGACTTCCCTCGATACGACGGCGAAGAAGATGAGATAGCCACTGTGCACACTCTTATCAGAGAAACGCACCAGAAGATGGCACGCCGGTACCAAGACGTAGCAAATCAGAGCAGGAAGAATCAGACTGTCGGTGTGAGAAGCATAGTGTGGTTGAAGAAGGAAACAGTGGTGCCGGGTACAGACGTCGGAATAAGTTCGTTTCCTTTTCCGTGTTTGTAACACTGCTCGATAGAGAGGTATCCCCTCCTCCTCCTCCCTTCCTCATAGTCCCACACTCCCACCCAACCCGCCCCCACTTTTCTCACCGACCCCGTAACCCCACCTGGTACCCACCATACTTTCGCTTACAGCCAGCTAAGGGTTTCTGTACTTCAAGCACCTCTCTAATTATGTGTAGTCCGAACAACCAATAAAGGACTAGTACAGTATATATCATAAGCAAAGTTAGGAAAAGGTTTACTACACGTGTGTGTGTGTGTGTGTGTGTATGAAAGAGAGAGAGTGAGAGAGAAATAAATCTGCTGTGATTAATTTTGCGGTAGTAGACACCTCTTTTACACACACACACACACACACACACACACACACACACACACACACACACACAATAAATCTATTGTGATTAAATGTTGCGGTAGTAGACACCTCTTTTACAGAGAGAGAGAGAGAGAGAGAGGAGTTACAAGGAAAAGTTAGGATCTAAAATGACTATGCAGTCCATACCGTGGAGATACTTCTTGTTTACCTGGGAGTGCATATCCAGTTCACATTTATTCTTGCGTAAGATCCTGCCGATGAATCCCTTAAACTTCACTACTGTAGTGTTAACATCGTCCATGCTGAGTCAGTTCCATGTGGAGCAGATCTTGCACCTGAAAAAGTTTTCACGTAATTCTGTTGGTAAATTATATCATTTACAACTTCCAACCATGGTTGTGTGCCGAGTCCGTGTTAAGAGTAAGCAACTTTGTATGTAATGATTGTGAAACTCATTCAGATTTTAAACACTTTAATGAGCTGACCTCGTAGTCTTTTTTTTATTTTTAAATGCAAGTAAGAAGGAATCAAAGGCTAGGAGCATATTGTGTTATATTGTGCCTACAAGGAGAGTGATTTAAGGTAAGTGCTTGGCAGTAGATTTCTTGAAGGGAAAGTCAGTTTTTCACTGAGTACAAGAAACTCCTGTCTCAAAAATGAAGACGGGAACTTTCTGTAAGAAGGTGTATGTCGAACTTCACAATTATGTGAGCCAGGATTCTGGAAGTACAGACAGAGGATGAGGATCAAGCCTGAGTCTTAATAGACATAGCAGGGAGCTTTGATTATATACAGAAGGGTATCTGGTTGTATCGTCGATGGGAGTGGCACAGGGAGAGAGAGTAATGGTGAGGCATTTTAGGAGATGTCAGTGTAGGCCTTCTCTATTCCGTTATCCTCTTTGTATTTTTAAGTGGGATGATGAAATAGGCAGATTGGGGTCGATGGAGTTTATTGTGAGACACTTGAATAAGAGGTAAGAGCTTGGCGTGACCTGTGTTTGGTTAGTAGCAGCTTGTGTTAGTTGCGGACCTCCTGCTTTACTCTCACTCTCCTACTCCCTTTCGCTGTCAGGGATTCTCTCTCCTTCTCACCTGGCCGTCCATGGTTCTCTCTCTCTCTCTCTGTCTCTATGGTGCTCTCTCCTGCCCTAACCTTCCTACATGTGATATCGGACTTATATCCCCCTCTAGCTTTTGGCAAGTGTGTGCATACATGTGTGTGTGTGTGTGTGTGTGTGTGTGTGTGTGTGTGTGTGTGTGTGTGTGTGTGTGTGTGTGTGTGTGTGTGTCGATCATGTTTCCGGCACATGATCAGAGGTGTTTGGCATTCTTGATTAGTCTAGGCTAGGGAATGTGTGGTTGTCTCCTCCTGGAGAACTTCAGACATAACTACCTGTCTTACATATTGTTACCTATAGCTATATAGTTACATACCGTAGTTACATGTAGTATTGTGTCATATCATATTATGCCTACATGAGCACAGATGGTGCAGACAGACTATGATTGGCAGTACTTGGCCATCTGGCCAAAGCGGCAACAGGAAGAGCTCTGACGATGGAGAGGAATATATTCTTTAACAGAGAGGACACTGCACCCCATGATGTCAGAAGGGGAAGATTTCGAAAATCAGTAATTATTTTGGCAATGTTGGCTGGCTGTTAGCGGCGTCCACGGGAAGGGATAATAAAACAATGCACAGAGAAAACTGAGTGTTGTTGTTATGAAAGAATGAGGCGAATATCATTACATACGTACATACATCACCTAATTCTGTGTTTCCTCACGAGGAACGTATGAGTCCGGGGCTAAGCAAGCTGGTCCTGACATTTAAGATGATAGTGACCAGCCTCACACATCCTTGAGTGGAATTACGTGAGCAGTAAACCCCAACCATTCACTGGATAGAAACTGACACAGTCTTAATACAGTTGGAGCATCTTAATTACCCACTAAGCCATGAGTCGCAGTAGCTTGGTTATATGGTTACCACCCAGCATAGTAAATGGTTTCCTGGTGTACAGGAAACCATTTGACTTGTCACTCAATGTACAGTCACCAGTAGATAGAAGGAAGAGGGAAGAAAGAAAGAATGTAAGACGTGAGAGGAAGGAAGAAAGGAAAGGGCAGCCACCCGAGAGCAGCACTACATTGAGTGACTGGGTGGTGAGCGTCCTTACCTACCACAAAATATCAATAATATCAATAGCCTGCAAAACTTTGGTTATACCAAAGAACAAACAAGGTCGAAAACATACTGTTCAGTGCCTGTAGGGAAATTTAACTGTGCATATAGAGAGATTGAGAGAGAAATACCAGAAGTATAAAAAAAAAAGATTTAATATTTTGAGCCTGGGCTACATTTAGCACTCTGAGAAGATGAGAGCCGTTGGGCCACACAGAGGATATGATTTCAGTGCCTAGTTGGTAAACCAGAGAGACTTGAAGGGAGAGATCATCTGTATGAGTGGTGATGTTAAAATATTGGTGTCATATCTAGGGTGCAATGAGAGAGATAGTTAAGGAAGGGTTTGTGAGTAAGGAATAAGGAAGAAGGATGAAGACGGGACAAGGAAACCGAAGACTTCAGGAAAGGTAGATGAAGGAATGGGTGGAGGCAAATAAGGTTCGAAAGCCATTACAGAAAAAGAAGAAAAAAGAAACAGGTGGAAGGAGTCGTGGACATAAGGTGTCGTCATGTGGGAATTGCTATAGGTAAATGTGAAAGAATGAAGGAGAATAGAGGTTTAAAATTAGTACTGAGACTTGGAAAAGTAGCATGAGGAGGTGCCGGGACAGTCATCGAAGTTAGAATTTCAGCAGAAACGGGGGCGGGGGAACTTGAAACAATTTCCATTATCGTGCATGGAAAAGAAAAGGCTTATCATGGCTGCCAAAAGACAGGAAGGACCGTGTGGGTGGAACCTGGAATCAAAAGGGCTTGCCCCCAACCAAGTATCAAGCTCCGGGCATGTACCGGTACTCTCAACCCTACCCAAGGAGATAACAAACAACACAGTATGGGAGAGCACAGTCCCACACCACCATGTTGGTCCGGCGGCTATTGGCCGAGCGTTCTACATCAAAGCCACAGCACCCCCAGATTCGCAGATGCAGCTACGTGGTAAGTTTCGCCTCTGCAGAGGTCCACACATTGGGATGATGTCGAACCACAATGGCCCTACAGTTGGTCAGATCATCAGTCCACGGGTACACACCACTATTTGTTGCAATAACGTAAGGACCACCGACTAGAATCTTGATAAATGTAAATAATTCTACACCATTTAATGCCAAAGATAGGACAGATAGGATAGGAGAAATGGGAAGGGAGAGGCAACAGCAAAAGAAAATACTTGGCAAAATTAATTCAGACAGTGACGGGGCCATATATTGAGGAGAGAAAAGAGAACCGAATGGAGAGACGCAAATGCGGCGTTCGCCCGGCAATCAAATCTTCACACTTTACCATGGAGCCTGCCAATGTACCCTGCAAGAGCTCTCCCATGCGTCAAGTTCCAGTTGACATCTAAGTTAGAGGACAATGAGCAAGGAAATGGAGGGTTCATGCATACGTAAATGCTTATGCAACTTCCCTGTATTACGTTTCTATAATAAGAGGATCTCAATATAATCTTAGAATTAATGCAAAGCGCCATGCCAAGTTTCAGTATTTATTTTCTTCACAGTCAATAAATAACAGTAATAAAATAAGAGGTGCAAAGTGGTAGATCTGGCAAAATTAAATACACGCACATTTACCTAGCTTTATTAACTGTACTGTAAAAATAAAGCTTCGATTATTCTCTTCCATTAACAGTGCAAATGTCAGACACTCAATATTCTGTTCCTGTATCTGCACCATTTATAAGTAAACAGATTTTTTTTTTCAAACAATATTTTCAGAATATTTCATTGTTAAAAATAAATACTAATTAGCAACCAAGATGGTTTTTGGTAACAAAATGAAGGCGTAGAAATATTTACGCTTTTACAACAGCAGCAGTAAAAGATAGTTGTTGTAAGACTATGGATTCGTTGTGATGACCGTGATGGTTATTTATTCCAATGGAAATTCAGGCTCGGCACACTCCCCCATTACCTTAAGAAGTTGACAGTTATCTCAGCTAATCACTGAATGAGCAGCTATGAGCTCCTTTATTAATTTTCAGAATAAAATGCCAGAAGCTTAGAGAAATTTTGAAGCTAATCTGTACTGGAGATAAAACATGAGTTACAGTTAAGTTGTAAAGAGGCTGTCATCACCAACGTACAATAACAAAGTATTAAAATGTAGTGGGGAGAGGTTTTTCTAAGCATTCATGTGTTGTAAGATTTGTATGATTCACAATAATAATTCATTTAGAAAATATCATATCAATGAGAGAATCTTTAAATCGAATCATAATACAGCTATAAACTGCTGTCTTTCTCACTGCCTGTCGGTCTGTCAATCATTCAATCTATCTACCAATCTAGATATACTTATGTTGTATCGTAATAGAGTAATAATTACAGTTTTAAGGATATAAAAGTTAGGTTTTTAGTTGATATCTATCAGGCGTTTCACATAAATTAGGTGCTGGCAAGTCATACCACAGCTAGTACATAATCATTATGTACGTACTTACTAATTATACATACATTAAATTTTATAAGGCAGTGTTTGTCAAGACGTACTGCACATACATTAAATTTTATAAGGCAGTGTTTTTCAACAAGGAGATGATGAAAGTGGCTTTGTATATGAAAAAAAAAAAGTCAAACTATTTAAGAAAATATCAGAAGACAGAGCAGAACCAAGATCATAGATAAATGCTTTAATGAGTATACTGCTGCTTCAAGAACACAATTTTGAAGACTTTTAAAGCTACTATTCATAGGTCTGTTTCCTGTTGCGTAAAGACACATCACAAAAATCATAACACATTAGATTATTTCTACAGTAAAGGTACTGCGAGAAAAAAAAAAAAAAAAGACTGGTATTTAAAAACAAATTATACTAAAATTCTTAATCACTTCTATGAAGAAGCATAGCTAGTATTTTTTTTTTTTTTTTTTTTAATAATGGTGGCTCCGGGATGATCAAGGCTAATTATAGGATGGGCCAAGCAGAGCTCATCAGGGCGTATCAAAGGAATTCTCCCAGAAACCTGAGGTGTCCACTGTGGTGGTCAAGTATTTATTAAAGGAGTTCTAGTCACGCCACTGAGTACAAGAAACTTGAACAAGGATTTCATTCACAAATGAAACAAAAACATTCGGGGGCAGGATGCTAATCGTCCGCCAATATATGTTGTTGGTTAAGGTACAAATTACCTACAATATATATTTAAAGCAAATTTGCAAAACTCTACGGAATTCAGTCACCGCACTTAAAAAAAAAAAAAACTAGTCTATTTAGAAAAACATATGGCTGCTGGCATTCGGCCATCATTGATCAAATCCACATCAAACGTAATAGGCTTCTGCACATCCACATAGTTGTTACTTCCCGAAGGTTTGGTGAAAATTCGTCCACAACTTTTTGAGATATGTTGGGAACACACACACACACACACACACACACACACACACACACACACACACACACACACACACACACGTTGGCAAAAACGTTATCACTCTGTCTTGCTAAAGGCGAGCGATAAAAAATAAAATTACTCCTTTGCTCTAATTAATCATCCATGCATTTAACTCGTCCATGTTACATCTACATGTATATTAAGAAGGATACTGTATACTTAGGGACGTCTAGTCAACACTTTCTGTTAGTGACATAGCTAACTAACAAAATGTATTTATGTCATAAGAAGACATAACAGTTGACGAGCTTTGTAAAAATGCTCATTAGTCATTTTTAGACTGTACAGGTACGTTGGTTTTGCTATGTTTTGTTTGAGTGGGTAACATTATACAATATCTTTTAATCGTATATGTCGAATGTACAACCACATAACATTAAGCACGCCATGTAACATTTGAACATGCACACAAATATATAAATTGAAGGGAAGCAATTCTTGCTGAGATTACCATTTCTGTTTTAGCTGGCTGGATATGTGTTGAGGCATAAAGGGGACTTCCAGCTGTTTAAACGCCTGTATACCTCCTAGTTTAGGGTGCATGACAATGAAGGTCATTCATGTGTTGCTGCTCCAATACACAATTGGATAGACATGTGGCTGTAGTGAAGACTGAAAGCCACTGATATATTCCATTCGTGGGACACGACTGCTAAAGCTTGACTGTGGAAGGGATTCAAAGCCTGTATTTCAACCATACCATCGGCTGATCTAGGGTTAAATATAGAAGCTGAATTAGCACTGCATACATCCTGGGGTATGAAAAATCTGCCACACTCCTAGTGAAAGTTTGGGTGTAAAGATGCCTAAAGTAGCTAATATGCTGCTGTAGGGATTGGAAGCAACTGGCGTTCTATCGCCCCAGGCCACATTTAGAGAAGTTCATTTGGACCAGTTTTCATCCAGGCTGCTAGCAAAGGGACCAACAGTATAATCGCAAGTGGATAGGGTAGATCAGAACTGGAAGCAAAATCAAAAGTGGGGATCTCCTGAACTATAAACCGCTTGTTCAGCTCCTGGTTTATAATGGGGCTGAACGATCCTGAATACTGTAAATGTGCTCCTATTCCAGGACATGACTGAAGAGGCTTGACGTCTGTAGTAAGGAGTCAAGGCCACTGTTCCTTCCCTCAACCAGTGGCGGATCCAGCGGTAGACGGTGGAGGGGCTGACCCCTGTCTCAAGGGAAATATCCGTTGCCGAATGACCTGCCAGCCACAGCCAGACGATCAGCATGCGATTCGCCGTCACTGTTTTCGCCCTGCTCACTCGTCTTTCCATCCCCTCTCTGTCTGTGTTAATCAAGATGTACAATTGTTGCTGTAGAAAGTAAACAGTTCAGTGTAAAGGTTGCGCCACTGTAATACCAACTATAGTTAAATTCAGCTCCTTTAATACAATGGTGTCTGCTTTTATGTTTTTCCTTTTTTAATAAGAAAACGGAGGAAGGAAAAAATGGAAAAAAAACAACAAATCCATTCACCAGATTACTGGCATCCTTCATTCATAAAAAGCCAGTAACAGTTGGACTTGAACAGCTGTAGATTGAAGTGTGGGGGGAAACAACTCCGGGGAAGCACGTTCCAAAGAAATGCAGTTCGTGGAATAAAAGAATTCTGATAGAAGTTCTGCAAATATGGCTGTGTAACACTCCGATCATGAGTGTTACCAGATGCCCGTGTAGCATGAAGGAAAGCAATAAGTTGCACGATGGATGCAACTTTGTCTGAACATTTTCCACAAAAATATCTGTAAAATAATGCAAGGAAGGCAACATTACTTCTTATCTGTAAGGGGGGTGGTTAATTTGTCATAGTAGGGTTATTAATAATTCTAACGGCTTTGTTTTAAATTTTGTCTAGTTGTTTTAGTGCAACCTCTCCATATCCATTCCACAAGGGTGAGCGATATTCTAGCTGAGAGCAAACACGAGTCTTATGAATTATAGCTAAATACTCGTTGCAGAGTCTGTACAATAACCCCAATTTTCTCTAAGGTGGTTTTAGCAAGTGATTTGACATGAGATGTCCAGCTGAGGGCATTGTTATTTGAAACACCGATAATTTCAATACTTTTAGAGATAGGAATATTAGTAGCATTGATGGTAATATAGCAATCTGGCAATATCTGTCTATTAGTAAACTGTATCTGTTTGGTTTTACTAGTATTAAATGAGACATGGTTATTTTGTCCCTACTGAGTGATCTTAGGTAAGTTTTGATTTATGGAAATGAGTGTACTGAGTTGAGAATGCGTGTTTAAGTGTGAATGAACTGTTGGAGTCACTGCATATGAATGGATGGGGTGACAAATAAGAGATCATTAACAGGAATTAGGAATACCGTTGGAACCAGAACTGATCCTTGTAGCATGCTGCCATTTACTGAGTAGAAATTGGAACATACATCATCTACTTTTACTCTTATCATGCTGTCACAGAGATATGAGGAAATCTGATAAACAAAAGGCGTTAGTTCATAGAAAGGGAGTTTGGATAACAGTGAACAGTGCCATTCTTTGTCAAAAGCTTTAGAAATTTCAAAGGTTACTGCATGAGTTTCTCCATGTTGGTCTATTGATTGATGGATGGTACGAGTCAGGAGACTGAGTATGCCCGTGGTGGATCTTTCCTGAAGAAAACCATATTATTTATCGCTAACTAAGTTGCTGGATTTAAGATATTTAACTATATGCTTATTAAATACAATCTCAAATATTTTACCAAGAGGAAATGTGACACTTTGGTAAGTAATCACAGGGGTCAAAGAAACTTCCTGTCTTCGGAATTAGGTTGATATTGGCTTCTTTCCAACAATTAGGGAATGAAGAAGTACGTATGAATAGTCTGAAAAATTTAGTTAAAACAGAGGCAACTTCTGGGGAGCACTTTTTAAAAGTAATTGCAGGAATTCCATCTGGGCCTGGAGCTTTGTTAGTTGGTAAGTTGTTAAAGATAGATTTAATGTATCTAATCTGTATTTTATTTCGAGCAGTTTTGGGAGAGTCAAGTTCTAGTACGGGGACATTCTGCCTGATTTCCTGTAAGGTAAAATTTCTAGTAAATGCACTGGGAAGGATATTCACTTTACCATGTGGGTCATTTGTAATGTTACACTCTGAAGAGTTAAGTGGGGGAACGGGTGATGTTCGAGCTATTGTTGAAAGAACTGAGAGTTGACCAGAATATTCTTTGCCAGTAGGACTGTTTAATAATTTAAATGTTTGGTTGTGAAGAGAGTTTGATTTAGCAAGATATCACTGTTTCTGGAAGGTTTCTTGAAATTCTAAATTGACTGATTCATATATATATATTTTTTTTAGGTAAGAGTTATTTGCTAATGACTTTTGGGCTTTTGCTCTGGCTCAACTGCTGTCAAACCATTTAGGGAAGTCTGATCGTTTAGTGAATTGTTGACTTGGTTTGAACAATTCCATACCAGTCTGTATTAAGCCATTATTAAGGGACTGGGTAGAAATGATATCACCTTTGAAGAAAGACTGCAATGGAATATTGGTAAGAATATAATTTCTAAATCCATCCCAGTCTGCCCTATCAAACTGCCATCGGGTCACCCTGAGAGGTTCAGGACGAGGAGGCTTGGGGGAACCGATTAATGAGACTTCGATAAGAGTGTGGTCAGAGGATCCAAGTGGTGACCGTGCTTCTATCCTGTATTGATCTGGAATATTTGTCAGGAATAGATTCAAGCGATGGGCATTATGGTCAGGACTATCTGGTATTCTGGTTGGTTGCTTTACCAACTATGTGAGATTAAACGATTCTGCAAACAGAAGAATGCAGCAACCATTCATACGTTAAAATTACAAGTTGTAATTTCAGTGCTAAGGATGAAATTAAGGTTAGTCAAGTGTGTTATTATGGATTCAAATACACTGGGTTCTGGAGAAGCATTTCGGGAGCAATAGACTACACAGATATATTTGGTAATATTTTGATAATTAAGCACATACAGTGAATTATCAAACTTAGTTGGAGTGAATCTAAAAACAGGGTCAATTGCAAATTCAGATTTCATATAACAACTGGTACCACCCTTGTTACGGAAGTTTGTGAGCAAATGGTAACCAGGAAAACGAAATGGGGTTACTTCTCTAGAGGGGGAGATTTGGGGTTCTGTGAGGAGCAGAACTAGAGGGGATACTGATTTGAGGAAAGAGTGAAAGGAATTCAAATTGGTACTAAGACCAAGGATATTAGTGAAGTATAAGGCCGAACCTGCGCTTCTCCCCTGACGACCATGAACTATGTTTGCAAAGTCGCTGTCAGCACAGTTATTTGATTGTGACCGGGAGGACTCTGTACCACCAGCCCTACCCTGCCGGTGGTGGCAATCAGAGATACCATGGTGTTTGCTGATGTCAGTGCAGTGGCTATTGCTAAGGAGGAATGGAAATAAAATGTGTGGTGTCTAATGTGCATGTAGTGTGGTGTAGGCAATTGAAGATTGACATATTATGAGAGCATCTTGGCCTACTCTCTGTGTAAAAAAAAGCACTGAAAATGTTCAGCAAAGTGAAATGGTCGGGATCAAGCCCTGAAGGCTGGTGAAAGGGGAGCTCCAGCTCTCCCTGCCACCAGCTTGCCATCCACCTCAGGAATACCACCCTGCCCGACTGGTACCACAGCCTACTCCATCCAAATAATTTCATTCAGCATCAGTCATAATTTATGGTATGGTGATAATCTATTATTATATTCGGTGACAGATTAAACTATGCATTTATTAGTGACAGCTTTATATATACTATATATATATATATATATATATATATATATATATATATATATATATATATATATATATATATATATCATCATCATCCGGACCTCCTTTCCCACCTTAGGGCAGGGTGAGGAGTAGCAATGTCCAGACAGCCCAAATTTGACCAATCCAATGGGCCACACTTCCATTCACTCATCATTCAAGTCCCCGGAATCTTGCCTCTGTTGGATACAACAAAAACATTCACCACGTTCTGTAGCTTCTGGACGCTGTCACTTTAAAAAGGGGTGTCTAGTCGCTGATCATGCACTTCTACTCACAACATTCATCCACCCAGCTCGATCTCTTGTCAGTTCCCTAGCCTCACCGACTTCCAAACCTCTCTTCCTCACACATTCTTCCACCATATCTCTCCACCTTCTCCTTGGCCTACCTCGCCTCCTTTCTCCTTCAAATTCGCTCAGATATACCCTTTTCAGCACTCTGTTGTTATCATCTCTCCATATGACCATACAACCTCAGTATACTCTCTTCGATTCTGGTGTCCACAGGCTTCCTCACTCCACATCTTTAACGAAGCACATTATTTCGTATCCTATCCACACTCTGTACTCTACATACATTCCTCAGCTGTCCCATCTCCACTGCTCTGACTCTTGACTTTTCATTTTCGTGCCACACCATAGTCTTACATCCATATGTTAAAGTTGGCACTAACACTTCTTCATGTAAGCTTTGTGCAGCCGCAACACTCAAACCTCAGTTTCTTATCAAGGCCTTCATAGCACCAGCTACTTTTCTTCCTTGTGTCACTCTACTTTCCACTTCTTTTGCACATTTTCCTCTTTTCTATCACTGTACCCAGGTAACTGAACTCTCCCACCAATTCCAGTTTCTCCCCATTAACTGTAACATCGCACTGGTAGTCACCTTCTCTCCCAATAACCATCACTTTACCCTTTTCAACATTTACTCTCAAGGCATGATCCTCACAAACATCAGCAAAACTCTGCACTAGCCAACCAAGTTCTTGTCCGCTATTTGCAAGCAGTACTGCACCATCAGCATACAACAAATTTGAGATATTCCATCCATAACCAGTTATTACCAACGCCATCACACAACCCTGTCGCATGCCCACATCGATCGTGAACCATTCACTTAGATGCCCATTAACTCTTACACATGCTTCACTACCATCATAAAAACTCTTGACGGCACCTAGCAGCTTGCCATCTGCACCGTACATTCGCAAAACTTTCCACATAATTTCTCTGTCAACTTTGTTGTATGCTTTTTCCAGATCCATGAATACCATAAACACCTTATGGTCCTTCTCACAAGCCTTCTCTGCTTTCTGTCTCACTGCAAATATTTGATCCACACATCCTCTTCCGCTCCTAAAGCCACCTTGTTCATCATTCACGAGGACTTCTGATATCTCTTTTACTCTATAATAATTCTTCCATACAGCTTCCCTACCACACTCAGTACACTTATGCCACGATTATCCTTGCATTCACTTCACTTACCTTTATTTTTGTATGGGGGTACAATCACAGCCTTTTTCCACTCTGCTGGCACAATATCACTCATCCATGCCTTCTTACATACCTGCAACAAGCACTTCATTCCGCTCTCTACTCTACACTTAATCATCTCTGCATGCACCTCCTCAACCCCAGCTGCTTTCCCATTTTTCAGCCGCTTCACAGCACTCTTCACCTGTGCGAGTGTCAAGTCTCTTGGCACTGCATTCCTTCTTTGCACACCCACAAAACCAATCATGTTTACATTCGCTCTGCTCTCTCTATTCCCTTTCATCAGGCTTTCAAAGTATTCTTTCCATCTGGTCCTTACTTCATCCCCACGGATTAATAATCTACCACCTACATCCTTCACACCATCACATTTCTTTCTGCTTTTACTGCTACATTTCTGCACCTCTTTCCAGAATAACTTCCTATTTTCAGAGTAGTTTGCATTCATTTTACTTTCTAGATTCTCATTTACCTCCTCCTTTTTCCTCTTCACTAGTCTGTTTAATTGTTTCTTGCTCTCAGTATATTTAATTCTTATTTCAACTGAACCCCTGTCCTGAAACCACTTTAGCCAGTTCTTCCTCTGTTCATCCACTGCTCTCTTAACCTCATCATCCCAGCATGCCGTACTTTTCTTCTTTGTTGTTGTTCTTGCCACACCATACACTGCTTTAGCATTCCTGACTAAGAAATCCCTATAAGCATTCCACAGGCCTTACATATTCGTTTCATTCTTATTCACTGATTCTAACTCCTCCTCTGCTTTGGTCCTGTAATCATCTGCCATTTCTTTGATCATCAGCGTTTCAGCTTTCAGTCTTTCTCCCTGACTGCTCCCCTCTCTCCCGATCCACGTCACTCCTCTCAGCTTGACCTTGCATACCACAATCATATGACAGACCTCCACATCGTCTTTTCACTGCCCTCGTATCAGCATCCATCCTCAGTATCGACCTCTCTACGAGCACATAATCGATCAGGCTTCTTTCAACACGATCCACGTTCCCTCTATGCCATGTATATTTATGTGCATCATTGTGTTTGAAATACGAGTTACAAATGCACAACCTCCTCTCATGACATATCCTTCAGTTGCTTCCCATTACCATTTTCTCCTGGTACTCCATTACAACCCATTATGTTATCCTCAGGACCAGTGCCTAATCTTCCATATATATATATATATATATATATATATATATACACACTTACAAGCACTTGTCACCCTACATACAATCCCTACCAGATAGCCTAAGCCACTTGGTTGAGGTACATTGGCTGTATCGTCCCCACTTTGGTGGGGATAGGCCGGTCCTGCAAAGGACACTCAAAAGTCTGATGAGATGATTTTATATATATATATATATATATATATATATATATATATATATATATATATATATATATATATATATATATATATATATATATACAGTATGTATAATACAGGGCACAATAATAAATGATTAATGAGCTGAAAGGTGAATGGTTTTATGTAGGCTTGAAAAGGGATATAAAGATAAAGAATGTGGGAGTTAGAATGTGATTAACCAGCTTTCCATCACCTAATCCTACACTGCTTTACCAAGAGCATTTAGGTCCCTGAGGTTAGGCTATTCTGTCCAGACTTTCTATAGCTTCAGTCCGAGATTGTATTTTCTAATTTATCCATGCTAACGTCAAACGATTTTGTGAAACTTTGAAGAGACCTCCTAGTTGCGAAGATGTTAAGAGGACAATAGCTGACTCCTTCCATTTAAACAGTATCTCCAGAACTGAATGAATGCACAAGGAATTGGGAAAAGTAGAATGAAGATTTTCCCGTATTGAATGGATTGTGGCGAGTTACCGGTCACTCGTCCTTTCCTCCTCCTACTCTTCTGACTTTGTGTCACTCGCTCGTTACTTTTCTATTACCTCAGTTCATTGCAGTCAAGGAACACAATCACTGCCTCTTTGCCATGCTATGAGATTAACAGTAAAGTTCCAGCATAAAGATAATTAACAGCACAGTGCCTACCGGGCTTAGTGACACAAATAAGTAAAGCACCGCACTGGAAGCGTGATATTATTTCGCTAATCTAAATCTCTCTTCATAATAGTGTGCTATTCCAGAGATCTTTCAGAAGTGTTTTGAAAAGATAAATAGTTTAAATGAGTAGATTATTACAGTTTCGGCAAAATTTTATTGTATATAGCCTACCATGGAGGATTAGACTGAACATGAGACACCTGCTGGAACGTAGGGTGATACAAAACAATGTATCATTAGGGTGTTGGAAAGTTTAATAAAGATTTTTCTGATCTCGTCACTGAGAAAGCATTGCTATGATAAAATCATAATTATGCTGAAGGAAAGAACACGAGGCGAAAGACGTCTACTGAATGGAAATTCATTTTGTATGAAGGCATCTAATTTCAGAGACTTATCGAAAGATGGCCGCATTCTTACTGAAGGAGCGTGTTCTTTAACACTTCTTTGTTGCTGTTGTCTTTTAAGACTGAAAGTGAACCGTGTGGACTGCGAGTTTAAGTTGTCCAAGTTGTCCTCCTGCAGGCCACCATCTTATGCTCTAAGTATGGGGAAATACTTAAGGGACCTTATGTAACCAGGTAATTAGTCGCCCTATTATATTGATGCCACCACATGAAGACGTCTATCTGCAGCACCCATCTCTCTCTCCCATCATTTTATATTTGCACATGCAAACTGTTTATGATTTTTTTATCTTCATCATCATCATTAATTAATCATGTGTTGCCCCATGAGCAGCGTAGGAGCCCGGGGCTAGGCAATTTGGCCCTGACATTAAAGATGAGAGTAACCAGCCTCACTCATCCCTGAGTGGCAATACGTGAACAATAACCCCCAACCACCCCTTGGTTAAGGAAACCCCCACATGCTTAATCCGATTGGAGCACCTTAATTACCAACTAACCACCAGGCACCATAATTTGTTTTTACGGTTATCACTCAGCGCAGTTGAATGGTTTCTTGGTGTACAGGAAACCATTTGGCTTGTCGTTCAGTTTGCATCCACCCACAGGCAGAAGGAAGAGGAAGGAATTAAGGAGAAAATGACAGAAGTGGGAGTGTCGAGTCACCCGTAGGCATAAGAAGGAGGAAAGAATGAAGGAAAGACAGAAGAGGACGGAAAGAAAGAAGGAAGGAAGAGAGGAAAGGGCGGCTGACAAGATAATGCTGTACGTAATGTACAAAAAATAACAGAAAGCCGCCTGAGCCCAGGGGAATGCGTCCCCTTCAGTACGAAATTTTTTTTGTATCATACTCCTGCCATCGCCAGACTTTTCGAACTAGAGAAAGGACATTCATTTCTTCATGAACCTTTTTACAACTAGGGTGCTCTCCTAAACTGATTAAAATAATCTGATAGCATCAGAAATATAATTAAAAAGGATGTTCCCTCACTGAAGGAATCAAGATGCTAATAACCGTAATTTTAGGCAATACCTCCACTTCGGCTCTAGTAATGCATAGCCTCATGTGGTAGCACCGATATGATTGGTCGGCACCACTGCCCGGTTATACAAACGCCCCTTTGTCCCTTCTCTTGATCTCGAAGGAGGATGGTAGACTGCACGAAAAGGGCAACTTCAGTCTTCCCTCTACCTGGTTCACGTCTCGGACAATCCTGGGGCCACAACAACAGCAACTTTAACTGTAGATCCTAACCCTGAAACCGACAAAAAGCGTGTGTCCGCACAATAAAATAATCTACATACAGTATGAATGAAATATCCATTTATCGTGCTAAATGGATACAACGAAGCTGCTTCTACCCTTTTCACCATAAGAGGCTTTACCTACAAAAAAAAAAAGGCTGACTGCCATTTTAAAACTTTTTTTCCTGATGGAAATTATTGTAGTTTTAACCCTTCCACTCTGTTTTATGTTATTCTTGCTACTTCCTGACAGTTTTAGCAAACTTAGGCGAGACTCTTCGAACTGTAGTTGTTAAATATAGCATTGCTAAACCCTTTCAGAATAAAAAGTCTCCCTTAAATTTATCTATACGGTTTGTGGCAGGTTGTGCCATCCATGATTCACTCACTCGATAATGCAATCTTTTGTGACTTTACATTGACTGACACGGGAAAGAACTTGTGTAATCCAAGAAACCCTGTACTACGCTGTAACCATATAAAAAAAATGGACGCCTGGTGATCTAGTGGAATAAGGTGCTAATAATGGATGAGGTCAGTAGGGATTCCCATCTCAGGCAGTGTTGGGTGTTACTGCTGAAACAATGCAACTCTGGGAGAGGCAAGGCTGATCACCCTTGCCTTAAATGTCGGTACTGAATTACCTAGCCCCGGACCCCTACGCTTCCGATATGGCAAAAGAGGACAGGATGACAAATAGTTAGTTCGGTAGCCAGAACAAACGAAAGCGTAGTCAGAGAGAGAGAGAAAAAAAAAGTATTGCACGCCTTACCACCCGTATCATTGTGAAACATGGACGAAGCATTGTGATACATGGAGCACCCTGTGATTATAAGTGCAAATATTATCCTTGGTAATTATTAGGACTCGAAATGGCACAAAAGTTCACAATTTGTGTACTGTGTTTTTCAAGGCACTAGGTTAATAGATGCAGGTGTGTCCTACAAAACTCGGTCATTTTCACCTCCATCGTATCCCAGGTGTGTGATACTTTTTTGTTGACTGTACGTCGTCGGATGGAGGTCGGTAAAAACAATACCAATAAAGGCTGTATTTGGGTCCTATTCTAAGACGTACTGGACGCTTCTCAGCACCTCTTCCAAAGCAATTTATTTTGCATATTACACCTGAACAGTTTTCTCTCTGCTGTTTACATCGTTTTTATATCAAGATACTTTGCATCAGTGACATAATAGGATACTGAAATGCAGATGCAGAACAAATCGCTGAATAAAATGTCCTATGGAGCGTACAGTGCCACTTAAAATATAGGGAAGGCGTCGTAGAATCACTTAATACAGACATATTTTGCACAGTACGTCTAAATATTCCTTTGTAAGTTATTTAAGCCACTTTAATATCGAGATACCTTGCTTCAATTACCTGTGAAATAATACTGAGTTACAATGTGCTAAGTAAATCGCAATGGAAGAGGTGTAGCCATATTTCCAACGTATATTCCGCCTTGACATTCCTTTGTGCGTTACTTAAACAATTTTAACATCGACATGGTTTGCGTTAATAACCTGTAAAAGAATACTGAGTCTGAGTTGTAATGTGCAAGATAAATCGCTAAGGAAAAGGTGTTACGATATCTCCAACCCCACTTGAAATTCGGCCTTTTGTTTTAGAGAAAGGCTTACCGTTTCGTAAAAATTGGTAGGCACTTAAAAAAAAAAAAAAGTAGTAATGGGTATTTTCAGCGCCTTAAATAGGACGATTTTTCGCGCTTTATCCACGCTGTTTTCGGACGAATTAATTCAGCTTTAGGAGTGCTGCCAGTGTAGTAAAGGGTCGTTGTTTAGCCTTTAAGCTGAAAATATCGTCTGGTAGCAGCAACAATAAACTAATACGTCATTGCAGTGTAGCTAATGTTCTTCGTTTGATATATGAACTCGCTCAGTCCAAGGAAGTCCTTTTTCTGGTATTATCGCTGCTTTCATATTACTTCATTCCGTAATGAGAACCATTTAGAACTTTGGTCCGCATTCTCGTCGGTTGCGGAAGTTCCCCAGCATCTCTTCCTGATAGGTTTATTTTTAGATACGGCTGGTGAGCAGCACTGTGTATGGTATTAACACTAAAAATGTTAGTACTTGAAGGATTTAAATGACACAGACGATGATAATACAGAGTCGTAATCAAAATTAATCGTTTAGGAAGAGGTGTTCGGGGGTTTCCTTAACCGATGAGAGTACGCACCTTGAAGGGTTAGATTACTCCCCTGAATAATAATAGGTCCGTTTTAACCCACCAGTCCTCTGACTATTTTATTTATTCAGCCCAGGGGATATCTCCTTTTGAGAAGATGTTTTTGTCGGCCAAGGCTCATCTGAACGTGAACCCGCTGGACTATAGAGTTACCTTTCTCCTGCAATCCACCATCCACCTTTTGAGGGATAGCGAACAAGACGGGAGAGATTTGCATAGCCACGTAACAGAGTTGTCTGGTTATTGTCGGTGCCACGACGTGAAGGCGTTCCTCCAGCACCAAAGAGTTCATGGAGGGTATACTGTATACGTATCCCCTCCAGTTGTAAAAGTCTCTCCTAGGCTGAATAAAATTATTTTGAACTAGCAGGAACAGAATTTACAGGATCTTACCAAGCTAAGCTGCACAGAATTGTTTGGAGATAACAGGACTGAATTAAGAAAGACATGCTGAGCATGTAGAGGTAAACACATAAAAAGTTAGATACTTGTGTCCCTGTTTTCACTCACTGTTCCTATTAACCCGTTTAGCACGGTGCCGTCATGTGAAAGTCACTTTCACTGCCTTCAGACGATTTTATTCAGCTTAGTAACGAAGGGGTTACGAATGCTGCATCCAACCTGTCAGTTTGAAAAGTTTATAAGAATCAATATACAGTAGTCACTCACACCATCCTTAGGAGGGAAAAAGACGTCAGGAAGAAGAAAAAGAAGAAAATAATCCCAATGATGATAATGATAATGATTACCAGAAGAAAAATATATTTTAGAAAATAATCACTAGGTCCGCAAAGATTAACTTCTTCAATCCTGTTACGTATTTTAAATACTTAAATCTAGCTGTGTCCAGACGAATTTATTCACCCAAGGATAGATCTAGACGGGTTAAAACAGCCTTTACTACCCATCCTTTACGATTTTTTTTTGTTATGGTGAATGAAAGATAAACATTAGGGGGCCGAATGGTAACTGCCTCCACAAAAATGTTGTTGGCTATGGTATAAGCTACGCACAAACCAAATTTGAAGAAAATTTTCAAAACTCTACAGAATTCAGTCACTGCCTTTCACAAAATCATTCCATCTTAAAAACTAGAAAGCGCTCATAGAGTGCATACCTCCACCAATGCTAATGCCATTAAAATGGATTCAGATCCTTCTCAAAATATAATAAATTCTTTCTTTTGTCCATGGACCACCATTCCACAAAGTTTCATTGAAATTCATTGAGAAATTTTGGAGATACTGCGCGGATACCCCGGATCAGGATCCAGACCCGGATCTGCCCCCAAATTTAATCATTTCCTCCTTGGTCCTCGGCCCAATTTCCACAAAATTTCATCGTAATCCGTTCATATGTTTTTTAGTAATCCTGGATCCAGATCCATGGATATAGGATACGGATCCTCATCAGGCTCCGCCCCCAAATTAGGCAATTCCTTCTTGTTCTACCTAGCTGAAGGAGTCACCTTGACGTGGTGGCGAGGCTTGAAACGTGGCTGGCAATACCACCTACTCTGGAGGTGTGCCAAGCTTTTGTTGGGTTTGATATTTGTCAGCCAGGTGCATCAAGCACCCTCTACATCACTGGTGGGGGAGGCCTGCTGGTGATGTCCGTGCCCATTTGCCACCTAGTGCATGGCATCCCGTAATGCTGGGAGATGGGAGTCCTGGGGATTGAGTGATGCTGCACACTTCACCCTGCAGCTAGCAGTACAGCTTTTTGCTCCCTTTTTCTGGCTAGACAGGCGGCCTGATTGGGCCTTTTTTTTTTTTTTTTTTTTTTTTTTTTTTTTTTTAAGTGTCCGACTCCGGGCAAAGGCTCAGGGCCTATTTCTTGGGGGCAGTGGCCTATCCCAAGGCCCAGTAGTCCTCCTACACCTCCACATGTCACCACTTCGGCGCTAACACCCACCGTCCATATTGAATACATGCTAGGGCTGTCTCATACAGGACTGGTGTACTGGTATTAGCGGGGGTACTTTTACGACATGTCGGCGGGTCATCTGGTAGATCAGAAAAGTCTGCTTTATAGGAAATTCAAATCCTTAAACTGTTCCCTACCCCAGCCGGGATTCGATCCTGGGTCCGTTAGGACTGCAAGCCGCCTCTCTACCGATTCAGCCACCGTCGAGTGGGCACTGGGGGGCCTGGTGGCTCCTATTGTCCTGGAGTTACCCTTGTCTGGGTCCCCCTGTGGTTACCCACGTATACTCTTCCGTTACCTCTGGGGTCGCCTGTGGTGTTATCCCTGGCATATGACCTCCCCTTGTTGGGCTCCATGGTGGGTGGAGAGGTTGGGAAATGAAGGTTTTTGAGTCGTTAAATGGAATTTTTAAACAAAAATCAAACTCATGTTGGCGATGCTGCATCTGTCCCCAAACAGACTGCACCTCCTTTGTTGCCACCCTGGAGCCTTTCAGGCCCCTGGAGACTTTCCTCCTTTGCACCAGCATTCAACTGGGCCTAGGGGAAGGTCCCGTCGGGTTGGTTTGGCTCTGGGGTTAATCATGGACGAAACAGTGCCCATGTCCTATGCAAAATATCTAGTGCTGAAGCCATCTGTGGGTAAGTCAGTGCTAGATATGGACATTTTGCTTTGCACAGCGCCACAGTTTCTGCTTGCTTGTGGGAGCGAACCTAAAATCTGTTCCTAGGGGGATGGAAGCATCCAAATCGAGGTGTCCTTCTCAAAAGAGAGCTCAAGATTATTGGGTTTGACCACAGTACGTGGTGCAGTTGTTTCCTGCGTACTACACGATAGTTTTAACCAGTGTTTAGGTGTGATTTTTTCTCGTGACCTCCTCCGATACTTCAAGGCACAAGTGTTGGAGGAACTGCGATCTTTTGGTATGGTGGCTGTTGAGCATCTGTAGAAAAAAAATTATGGCATCCTGACACCGAGTCTGACCCTGTTTCTGAGTTTTGACAGGTTGACCTTGCCTACTTCTGTGAAGCTGACTTGGCTGTCTCTTCATGTGAGGCCATATGTGCCCACACCAAAGTGATGTTTCCACTGTCAAGGATATGGACATGTCAGCTGATTTTGCTGCTGTGCACAGGCAGGCGGTCCTGGTGTCTGTGTCTCGTGTGGCGGACTGTCATATCAGCGACTGTTCAGGATCTCTTAAATGCTATCACTGTGGGGGCCCCTCATGCTGCAAACTTTATAAATTGCCTTCCCTACTGTCTGGAAAAGGAGATTTTGTCCATTCAGACACAAGAGAAGGTTTCATTTCCTGAGGCTAAGAAGAGAGCTCTGACTCGTGTCTTCCAGCCAGGGGTTATTTATGCTGCCGTCCTTTCTGGAATGCCAGTGTGATATCCTGTGTCTCAGAGGCTGCCTCGACCCATTTCGGTGCCTACTCCTTCACCTAGTGATTTCCAGCATGCTGTTTCCAAGGTTGGAATTGTTTGTGAGACTGATGTTCACTCACCCTATGCTCCGTCTGTTTCTGCCTCCACTTTGGTGACTGACGGCTTCTGTGGTGGTGGCAGATGTCCACAATGACATGCCTCCTTCTCCTGCCTTTTTAAGTATGCCTATGGCCCCATCTGTTCCTGGCAAATGTCACTGTGGTTCTTCAGAGTCTTCCCAGAACGAAGACCAGTCACCTAAGATCTCTGCTGTCAAACCTTGTGTTGACCACCCTCATTTTCCCCCTGCCGAGGAGGCCGAGGGGTGTAGCAAGGTGGAAGCTGAAGCTGATGGCTTGCCTGTGGTCCGGTCTCCATCTGGGGATGGTGTTGGACAGATCGTTGGTGCTTTACTTATGAAGGATCGGATATCATTCTCTGGACTATCCTTCAGCTAATTCTATGGCTTCTGATGGTGACCCTGGCCGTCCCACATCACGCAGGGCAGCCTCCAAGCCACTTTCCAAGCCAGTTGTTATTCCACATCAGAGAAGGAGTGTTGTAAAACTTTTGCCATTCTCCAAACCAAATGTTACTCCTCAGAGGAGGAGTGTTGTAAAATTTTCCTCTTCCTCAACTTCACATTTGCCCACAGATGTTCGGCATAGGTGCTGGGTAGTCTCTTCCCAAGGTCATTCCTAACCATCAGTCCAAACCTGCTCACCTGTCAGGAGGTGAGCACACCCACACTTATCATCATCCCTCCATTATGGGCTTTATCATGCAATGGAATTGCAGGGGTTTACATGCTAACTATGAGGAACTATTTCAGCTTGTTTCTCAATTTACTCCTTTATGCATGTGAATCCAGGAAACCATGGTTGGTGATGCTGTTCCTTCCAGTCCATGTAGCTACCATGCCTTTTACTCTGATCCTGTGCTGGGCAAAGGTCGTCATGGAGGTGCTGCTATCTTCCTTTGCCAGGATATTCTGTACAGTCCTCTGGACATCTCCACACCCCTGCTGTCTGGATGTTTTTTATGTCAACAGTCTCTGTCTTGCTCCTAGTGCTACTGTTGAAAGGGAGGATTTGGAACACCTTATTCATGGTCTTCCTTCTTCGTTTCTGTTACTAGATGTGAATGGTCACCATCCACTATGGGGTAACAGTTGAGCCAACACTCTGGGTGTTCTTCTGGCCTCTTTAGTGGAAGATGAGGAGCTGGGCATTTTAAACTTCAATAAAATGACTTACGGTATTTCCATAGCCAGACTAGAACTTTTATTGCCACTGATTTGTCCTTATGCTCAGCTGATGCTGTTTTAGATTTTAACTGGTATGTGTTGCCAGACCTGTATGGCAGCGACCATTTCTCGTTACTCTTAACTGCTAGTGCTGGCAGATCGCAGCCTCATTTTCCTCGCTCACTTCTGGATAAGGCTGACAGGCCACTTTTCAGGGAATTAAGTATCATTGCCTTTTCTGTCAGTGAGTTTGGCTTTTACTGAGACGATGTCATATTTCACTGATGTGTTGCACTCAACAGTCCTATTATCTATTCCAAGAACGGAGGGTCAGTTTCCTAAACGTCTGGTTCCTTGGTGGAACTCTGAGTGAGTTCCATAGTGAGAGCAAAATGAGTTGCTTTCTCTCGACTTCTTCGGCACTATGGGGATCCTCAGTATTTGGTGGCGAAAAGAAGGTCGCAAGCTTATATGAGGCGGATTTTAAAAGAGGCCAGGCATTCATCCTGGAAGGGTTATGCTTCCTCCATCAATTCGAGGACTTACCTCACTAAGGTGTGGAACAGGGTAAGGAAACTTTAAGGAAAATTTACTATTCCCTCCCCTTCTGTTTTATCTGCAGCAGGTGGAACTGTGGCTGATCCTTTCACTGCTGCAGAGTAGTTTGTACATTATTTTCTTAGTGTGTCATGGAACAACACAGGTTCGCCTTCGGCCTACCACCGTCGGCACCTGGAATCTCGTGTTCTCAGTTTTACTTCTTCTGGGGAAGAGCCTTATAATGTCCCCTTTTCCATTTGTGAACTCCAGGCAGCTCTGTCACAGTGCCATGATTCTTCTCCTGGCCATGATGATATTCCGAATTATTTTTCTGTGCCACCCGTCTGAAGAGTCCCTTTTGTTAATGCTGTCATTATTAAATAAGATCTGGTGTCTGTTGAGTTTCTGGCTGGCTCGGTTGTTGTTGTAGTTATTCCCATCCCAAAGCCAGGTAAGGACCACATCCAGCCGACGAATTATCGACCCATTTCTTTGACTTCTTCTGTATGTAAGGTTCTGGAGAAGATGGTCAGTGTTAGGCTTGTGTCGTTTATGGAGAAAGGTGATTTCTCCCCTGTCCAGTATGGTTTTTGTAAAATGCGATCTATCTCTGATGCAGTACTCAGAGTTGCCAACTTAGCGCTTTTGGCGCTAGATCTAGTGCTTTTCATAATAATTGAGCGCCAAAAAATATTAGATTTTCTTCTATATCTAGAGCGTTTTGAAGTCCAATTTAACGCGAAAATTTGAACTGTTTACCTATAGTTTAGCGCGTTTTAGAGTTGAGCTTAGCGCTTTTGAAGATTCCTGCTTGGCAACACTGGCACTACTGTCCTTAGAATCTTCTGTGTGTGAGACTTTCTCCACAAACTAACACCAGGTCACAGTCTTCTTAGATCTGGAGAAGGCTTAGGACACCACCTGGCATCACGGCATTTTACTTTCTCTGTACATCATGCTGGTGTATGTGAGGCAACTGGGGCATTCAGGTCATCCCCTATTTCAAGATTGTTGGTGGATGCTGGTGTCCTCCCTTTGGATTTACATTGCCAGTCATTGATGATGAGGTGTTGGTATCATCTTCATCACATTCCAGTCTCAATTTCTAGTGCCATTATCTCCCAGGTTTCCCGATCTTCTGTTTATGACACCCATCCTAGTTTCTGAAGCCCTTTTGCTACAACTGTTATGTTAGCTCTCTCTGTTCCAAGACTGGCAGTTTGTCCTCATCAGATCCCGAGGGTGGGTCTTTGGCTACTTCCTCATGTGACATTATGTTGGTCCATTCTTGGAAAAAGGGCTTACTTCCCTCTCAGGTGTCCCTCTTTCTCATTTTAGAACAAGCCTCCACTCATGAGGGTTCTGTCCCTGTCTATTCTGATGGATCTATGACTGATATTTGAGTAGGATTTGGTGTCGTCTTCCCTTCCTTCAGAAGGAGAGGTAGCCTTCCTGGTATTGCTTCATTGTATACGATGGAATTGACTGTGATTTTGTATGCACTCAAGATAATTTTTGCTCTCCCTCATCGTGCTTTTGTGATTTTTAGAGACTTCCATTGTGCTCTTTTTACACTGGCGTCTGTTAATGCATCCCTTCCACTGGTTTTATAAACTTTAGCTTGTCATTTTCTTCTTGGTCGTCATGGCCATCATGTGCATTTCTGTTGGGTTCCCGTGCATGTGGGTGTGGTGGGGAATGAGAGACCAGATGTTTTAGCTAAAGCTGCATCATCTTAAAGGCCCCCTACTGATGACTTGCTTCCCTCTTCCGTTGTAACACCTTCCTTCCAGTATGCAATTCGTACATGTTGGCAGAGGCAGAGGGATGGTGTTGCTTACAGTAAACTAAAAGAAAATTTTCAGAGAGTGGTGGTGCCAAGAGTTCTCCCCTCCATGCCTCGGCGATTGGAGGTGGCTCTTGGCAGGCTTCGCATTGGCCACTCTTGGCTTTGCATGGTTTTCTGATGAGTGGTGGGACTCAACCATACTGTGATGACTACCTTGTTCCCCTTTACTGTCCGTCACTTGCTGGTTGAATGTCCAAGTTTGAGGAACCTACGTCACAGATTCCTCTGTAGGCATTAGGGGGCAGATGATCCCAACTGTCTGACCTCAATGATTGGTGAAGCCTCCGGTGATTTTATTGATTTTTTTTAGTTTTCTGCAGGAGGCTTGCCTTCTTCCACGTCTATAAGTACTTGATATTTTATTAACTACTATTTTGTTATTTGCAGTGTTTTTATTTTTACTAATGGGTATTAACTTTATTTTGAATATGCACTCTTTATTTACGATGTCTTTTACTTTGATGTCCAGAGGCATATGACCCTGGCAGTTGCACCGCCATAATCAGTTACATTCAATCAATCAATCACACACACTTCTTGTTCCAAGGCCGATGTCACCACAAAATATCTTTGAAATTTATTGAGAACTTTCGGAGATATTGTGGGGGATACTGCGGATCCAGATCCATATCTGCCTCCAAATTTCATCATTCTTACTTTGCTCAATGTCCACCCTTCCAAAAAATTTCATTAAAATCTGTTCTTAACTACTGAGCAATCCCGCCAACAGACAGGCAAGAGACAAACCAATCAACACTGGATAAAACATAACCTCCTTGGTGTAGGCAAATATATAGCAGCTGGCATTCGATTGTCTTTTATCAAATCTTCAGCAAAAGTAATAGACTTCTGGACATCCACATAGTTTCTATTTCCTGAAGGTTTAATGAAAATTCATCCAAAGCTTTTTGATAAATTTTGGCAACACACACACTCACATACAAACACATACACACCGAGAGAGGCAGAGAGAGAGAGGATGTTCCCTCACCTTGCTCTGAACTGGCCACCTTGGCCGAAACTGGCCACACATAAAGTGTATCTTTAACTGCATCAAGCTCTGTACTAGGTTAAATTAAGTGATGTTTTAATATAGTACAGCAAGTATAAGCAAAAGTATTGTCCAAATAACAAATATATCTAATTAGTGCAAGAATCCGCCGATATCATTAGCTGGGTGTCGTCTGTCACCAGGCGGGTAGCAGGGAGATGCAAATTTGTAAGTAGAAGTTATTTAAGTGAGAATTACTGCAAGATGAGCACCATCATTATCAGTGGCGTACCTGAGGGGGGGGCCCGGGGTGCTGTTTGAAACTGCCCCCGGGCCCCCAATTGAGGGGGGCCCCCAAAAGCCTTAAAATTTTTTAAGCCTTTTTAATAATATTTAAAAATATATGTATTTATCATCGTGACAGGCCCGGCTGAGATATTAAATAAGTTTTGGGAATGAGGGGGGCTAGGTATTCCCCTGATCATTATTTAAGTCAATATGAATGGAGTTAAGAAAAGGGATAAAGGCAGAAAACAAGATGATGATTTCTACCCATAACTGGTTGAAATGGACATATATAGTAAATTAGCAGAGAAAGAGAATAAACTGGAGAAAAGTTTTCAAAGTTAGATGAAATTAAGTAGGAGTTGCACATGCAGAAGAAATGAAAAGAAAATGAAAAGGGAGTTAAAAAACACAACGACAGATGAGCTGTCAACTGAGGTAGTTTCACTTAGAAGGAAGACCAGTGAAATGGTATGTACAGCTGTCAACCATGAGAGTATTATGGAGGTGTTCTGAAATGATACAGACAATTAGGCAAGCAAGCAGTCTGACAGACCAAAGCAGTGATACTGAAGAGAATCCCCAGGTGAGCGAAATGATGAGAAGCAGCATAGATTAAGTAGAAACTACATATGCTGAAATAGTGAAAGTAAGGAAAGACTGATACAACAGTTGAGGAAGAAAGCATTAGAAAGGAAGTGAAAGAAATCAGTAAAAACAACCCAAAACTGGTCAAAGATTCAGCAGATATCAACACTCACTGGTACAGACGAAGAAATAAGAAACAAAATGGAGATGGTAAATATACTGAACATATAGAGGGAAGAATCGTAGGAAATCTATAATAAAGACATGGCGGAACGGAGAAAGCTAGAGAAGTATGAGAGAAATAAGTCAAGGCCTCGGAGAGTAACCTTCCTGAGTGTGAACACTGTGAATAAATACTAAAAAAGCAAACTCATGGAAAAAAAGGAAATGTAAAAAAAAATATGGATTATAAAAAGGCCCAACTAAGGAGAACTTTATAATACTAAAAGAGAAAAGGGAGGAAACAAAAACAAAGAACAAGGAAAGATCAGAGGAAGAGAATAGCAAATTGTGTTTACAAAGTAACTGGAGTGCAGGTACGAAAGTGGTATATAAGCGACACTGAATAAAAAATGGCAAGTATGTAAACATGATGATTAAGTTGATGTACTCAGATGTAGATGGAATGGTACCTAAATTATTAGAAATAGAAGTTTATACCAAAGAAAAGGAACCATATATTATTTGCCTTACTGAAACAAAAGTTACCCCAAAGATGTCAAACAATACCCTAAACTTAGAGGAATACAATATATGGAGAAGAGATAGAAAGTTAAGAAAAGGATGAGGAATTATAACATTAGCAAAGAAAAATTTACAAGCCAGAGAAATAGAACTAGGTAAACCCCCACAAGTAGAAATGACTGCAGTAGAGGTTAACACATCTGAAGGGAAAGTAATTGTGGCAAATTTATACATGCCACCCAAAAGAAACTCTTTGGAAAGATGCGAATATAAAGACCTGGCAGAAAGTAAAATTCAGAGTATAAGAGCATTACTATGTAGGATGGAAGAGGAATCTAAAAGAATTATACTAACTGGAGATTTCAATACAGAAATAAACTGAAATATTTTAGATGTAAGACGCCATGAAAGCTGTTGGGATCAAAAGCTCCTGGATCTTGTGCTGGGGTTTTCCTAGCATAATATGTAAAGGAAAACACCAGAAATAGAAGACTTGATGATCCATCAGTACTAGATCTTATATTTACTAGGCAAGAAAATTATACTGACAATATAATGTATCACCCTCCATGCAGCAAAAGCGACCATGCAGTATTAAATTGCAACTTCAGGATTACATATGACATAGTTAACAGTAATGAGAGTTACAAAACGAGCCTAAACACAAAAAGGGCAACGACAACTACCATGACCTAAAGAAGTACTTCTCAGAAATAGATTGGGAAGAGGAGCTTAGAGGAAAAGATTTAAACGTTATATACAGAAAATCCTGTGAATTTTATGAAAGAGGAATCCAATATTACATCCCTCAGCACAAAGAAACAGAAATAAAAATAAGGAAATGGTTTAATAAGAATGTAAAAAATCAAATGGAAGAGATAGAGAAACACAACAGTGAGATGGCATATAACAACTATAAACAGGCATGAAATGATTATGTATGGAGAAGGAGAGAAGAGGAAAGACAGTTTCTGGAGGACATTATAAAAGTAGTGATCAGCCTAAGCTATTTTAGAGCTATATCCCAAGCAAAACCAAAGTTAAAATACAGTCCATGACAGACGAGGGGATCATTCGTACACAAGAGAAAGATATTGCGAGGAACCAAATAAAAATTTCCAATAAGTTTTACAGAAGAAAATAATTTTGAAGAAATATGGAACATGCATGCCCACACATATTACCAGATTAACAAATGTCAAGGAAAAAAAAAAAGTATGCGAAGAGTTAAGTAAATTAGGCAACGGAAAAGTATTTAGTCCTGATGAAATTTCAGGTGGGGTGCTAAATGAATGTCCAGAAGAGTTAAGCAGACCTTTATATTTAATATTCAAAGAATCCTTAGGTCAAGGTAAACTACATGATATATGGAAGATAAACATTGTTCCCCAATTCAAGAAAGGGAATAGACAGAATCCATTCAGCTACTGACCAATATACCTGACCAGTGTTGTAAGCAGAATACCTGTACTAGAAATACTGTTATGGAAAGTTCGATGAACTGTCTAGAAGAACACAGTATGATAACAGAAAGGCAGTTCGGTTTTAGAAAGGGAAAGTCATGTTACTAATATATTAAGGTACTATGATAGAGTTACAGAAACATTACTGACAAGAGAGGGATGGACGGACAGAATCTATTTTGCTTTCAGGTAAGCATATGGCAGAGTACTGCACTGAAGACTTTTATGGAAACTATACTAGCAAGGAGGAGTCCAAGGCAACCAATACTCTTGAATGTAGGATTTCAGAAAAAGGAAAATGAGAACAGCACTATAGTCGGTTTTTGCCCAGCTGACGTAAATGTCGGCAATCGAAATCCCGCCCGCCAGAGTTTGCAATCATAAACATTACCACTCGCCTTCGGACAGTGCTGCCGTCAACACTTGTCTCTCTACACCGTACTCATTTCTGTATGACCCTTGCTGATTTCGGTATTATTTTGCGTATACACATAATTTTCACATAAGTGTTTTCACTGTCACTTAGCTAGTCAAAATAGTACAGTAAATATGCATGGATTCTTGATCTCATTTAATATTTCAAATGGATAACATATTCCACTCCAGCTCACAGCATTGTTTCCTCGGTAGGAGCAGCTAATGCTACAACCAATCATGCCTGGAGAATCACTGAACAACAAGGAGTAACAAAAAAAAAAAAAGTATGACTAATGCGTACATCCCCTATCACATCGTGGTGGATACTGTATGAACCAACGGGCAACCAGTGTTGCCAACTATGAAATACAAATCCCGCTAGATGGACTTCAAAAACCCGCTAGATTGGAGCACAGAAAGCTAGATATGTTGATAAGAAATATCAATCTTTTATTGCACAAAAATGTTTGGTAACCATGGATTACATTTCGTTATCACTGTAGCTAGGCAATAAAATATTTATACCCAAAAAAGACTCTATGTACAGTACGTCATGCATTTGCTGTGTTCCAGTGCTGATAATTAAATTAAACTCATCCGTTATTTAAAAAGTAAACTACAAACATTTAAAAAAAAAAAAAAAAAAGCAACCTTGTGAAATCATCATTATCTTGAGTTTCTGATGTGCTGGTACTTGGCTGCGGTTCACCTTCGCTGTAGGATTAGACAGTTCCGATCTTGCTAAGAGCATCAGCTGGTATTTCGTACTCATGACAAGATTTTCCAAGTCTTCGTAATCATGCTCGAACTGCTAGAACCGCATTTACAATTATTGTTGCCATACGATTTCTCAGTTTATTTTTTACTATATTTATCTGGCTGAATATTCTTTCTACTTCAGCGTTGGAGTGAGGAAGAATAAGGACTGAAAGAGCAAATTCAGCTAGTTTCTAGTACAGGTTGCAGTCTGACGCATCACGGTACTTGTCCACTTCACTCCAGAAAGGAATTGTTTCCATTACTTCTTTCCACTTCACAAGAGTAATGTCCTTCCACTGACCGTCAATATCACCAGTATCTTCTGGGGTGACTTACTGCATTAGTTCCATGAGAGGTATCAGGGATTCTTTAACTATACGAAGTGCATTCTCGACTGAAAGTAGGGACATTGGCTGGAGATTCTTGACATTACTAGGCAGCCTCTGTCTGATCTGCTTTATCAGCATAGTAATGAACTTCACACACCTTTCCCACAGAGCTTTTTCTTGCTCTGCTTGAGAACCTGTTTCTCGTTGAAGATCCATTTATTTCTCGAAGAGATAACACAAGTAAGGCTTTGGATCAAGCACATCTTCGATATTTCCTTGTAGAGGGTCGACTTTACACGATGGCAGTACTACCTTCTGAACAAGTGACTTCACCAAGGTAACTAAGTCCTGGAGTAGTTTTCTAGGATCAGCCTCATTTGATTCAAATGACTTGTTAACAGGTTGAATATCTTTCACGATGGGTAGTAAAAACTTCACATAAGCAAGGTTGGTTCCATCACAGTACATGGAATGTAACAGTTCAGCAGTGTAACATTTTTCACTCTGACGTACAATGCTGAAGTGAATTTTGAGCTCAAGCCATTGTGTGTAAATTCTTTCTACTGCAGTTGCGATAGACAGCCACCGGGTTAGGGAGGCCTGAACTATCTTGAGAGGGTCATGATTATCGTTGATTAAGTTGAACACCTTCTTGTAGGTTGACTGTCTTGTGGACGACCTCGAGAACCAGTTATAAGTTTCACTGATCAAAAACTCCAGATTTCTAGGTAAACACTCAGCAGCTGCAGCCGACACAGAGAGCTGGAGGGAGTGACACACACAACGAACAAAATAAGATTAGGAACGTCTACCTTTAATTTCTCATAAACACCTGCGTTCACTCCCACCATGACACTTGCATTGTCTGTTCCAATGCCCCTGAGTCTGTCAAGGTCTAGTCTAAAGTGGCACAGGGTTTGTTTGAGTGTGGCAACAACACCGTCTGCAGTGCACTCCTCTATTTCTGAAAGACCAAGGAAGGTAGTCACAATTCTCTCACTTCATCGTGGTATAATATGGCTACTCCCAAGTATTTCGTGACACTTATATCAGTAGATTCGTCTATCAGCAAACTAAAATGTGTATTTTCAATAGCTTCATAAAATGAGGAGACAGTACATTTTTTTGTTATGGCACTGCACTTGGACTTCTTGATCTAAGTCTAGAAGCTATGTCACTGTCACTGAAAATACTCTTGCACAAGCAGCTCAAATGATCACATGTTGCGATGGAGGTATGCGCAGCTACAAATAATGCAATGTGTCCCTTGGCCATTTTCTCTCCTCCACTGTTTACCACACTTTGAAAAGGCAGAAGAGTTTGTTTGAGACTGTCAGTTATTACACCTGCAGTTGCTTTGTGCTTCTTCGTTAGTGTATGTGCCTTCACATCACTCAGTTTTGGAGTTAAAATACACTGGCATAACTTGCACTGAGGTACACTGACTCCAGACCCTTTTTTCTTTTCAATTAACCGGCTTTTCAGAGCAGGGTCATCACCCATTCACTCCTAAACTTCTGCTTATATTGCTGCTTAGGCATATTCAGTTTTGTACTGGGCAGACACCCAAGTCACACTACCACCTAAGCAGCGACAGGGACAAGTCACGAGAGGACCTACGTTTGCGTTTCACAGCCTCTAACTGAATGAGATGCCACAGTGTGTGCTCATGCATGAAGGGATTGAGCAAAATGTTGAGTCCCAGTATTTATTCAACATTAATATTTCTGCCCACACAGAGACTGAATAAGTCAAGATACCCACTAGGCATAATTTGCAGTTTGAACAAACTATGTATTAACCCGCCATGTGCCAGCTATTTTTAGCCCTATGGGTCACCTCGGTGCCGGCCATTTTTTGGCCTTTTTTTGGGCTTAAATAATAGATTTTAATGTGGAAACAATTAATTTTGTCATTAAATATGCTCACCGAGGCTCGAAAATGAGTTTTATTGAGTCCTACATACTCATTTGCAGGTATAACCGCTTTCTCATGCTAACCACGTATGTGATAGAAAGCCATTCTCTGTGTAAGGTATACTCAGGTATTTATGCTGGGAAGGTATAGCAATGTTCAGTACACTTTCTGATCACTTATTACTTCAGCATCTATCACAATTTGCGTGTCTTTCTCACTGTGAATGCTTTATCTTTCACATGAAGATAGGTACAACCTGACTTCATTACGTACAGTCCTGGCACTTACAAGAAGGTATTTACAACTTGACTTCACTATATAGTCCTTACACTTACAAGAAAATATATACAACTTACACTTACATGAAAATATTTACAAAATGCTTTCACTACATACAGCACTGGTTGAGGCACACAGGCAGAGTGAGGCAGAGCGAGCGTGAGGGGGGGAGCGAGTGAGTGTATGGCCTTGACAGCCTGGGGGATGGTAGAGGAACAGTTACCTTACATGCCTGCCAGTTTTTACCCGCAAGTCTTCAAAAATGCGGTCACAGTGAAGTTTTTTATTTTAGACTGTTTTAAAATGGCACTGGCACTGGCCACAGCATTATGTCAGACCGTTTTAAAACAGCACTGGCATGCAGTGGGTTAAGAACCTAACTTGCACTAAAATGTAGCAGAAATTAAATAATATAGGACCACTGAAATGGTGGGTTGCCATCACATGCAATCATTCATTAATTAATTTCCGTTTATGATAAATATAAACAATTCATGCTACATTATACATACTTGTTCTATTTGTATTACTGTATTTATATTACGGAATATGACATTACTATGATTCACGGTTTCACACAACAGTGTAGAAATTTAACAAAGAAAAATATGCTTTGTGTTTGTCCTAATGGTGGTGACATCTAATGGAATATTAACTTTGAAAGCCTGATCACAGACACTGGAGAGGGACCCGCATATTGTTGCCATGTACGATCGATCGTATTTTTCGAAATTTTACTTTTTTAGGAAATGAGAATACTATGGTTATGATTTTCGAGCACATGAGTCATCACCTTCAGCTCAGATATTCCCAAGAGTACTCACAAACATCGAAAATTTACACTATCACATTACAAAATGTATATAAATAAGTAGATTGTGACTGTACAGCCGCTCTCCTCAAGGGCCTCATCCCGGTTAGGGACGCACTGGAATGATATCAGTGTCGTTTTCACATTCAGTACGACTCCCCTAGTTCTGTATATTTTCCATTGGGAAATAATACTTATCCACTCCACGAAATTTTAACGTATTTTAACTTATGTTGTGCCGTACACCTGAGACGATTACGCGTAACGGTGCAGTAGGAAGTGGCTACAGGGAGGAAGGTGAAGGAGACAGGGATGGCGGATTTGGGTGATTAAGTGTTGGGTGATGACACTAATAATTCTGCGTCTGTCACTCAAGGCAAAACTAAGTGTGTGGGGTAAGGTACAAAATATGACTGAGGATAATAAGTTCGCGGGTTGGAGATGAGAGAACAGGTTAGGAAGGATCTCGTGTTGGGGTTGAAGTGGAAGGAGTTTGAGAAGGAACTAGATTCGGAATGGTGGTGGGAAGGACAAGGGATTGGGGATAGTGATTGAGATGCAGACATAATGATATCCTTGACCAGATCATACATGTCCAAGAATCTCCCTGTAACCTACTGTACATGACCAATCATTATAGTGACACCAAAGAAAATGTCAAAATGGTCGACTAAGGAATATGCAAACATTTCTGGCAAGATACTGGAATATTTAATTTTCATTTTTACTGTTGTACTTTGTGGTTCTTATTTCTATTATCAGTAACACACTGATAGTTTAATCGCCAGGTTAAGTCAGATTCCCTATTAAGAAAAGCTAGCCGCCAGATAGAAAATTTACCCACCATATTACAAGGAAAAGAGCTAGATCTAGCAGGGAAAAAGCTAAATTGCCAACACTGCGGGCAACAGTTAAATTTTTCACGATCTACTGGGCACGGAATTGCCACATATTATAATATTGGCATATTAAAAATTACTTGGGGACCTTTAAAACAATAATAAAACAACACTTACTAATGAAACATATAATTATATTGCACACTCTCACAGTTGTGAGGGGAGGGAGGGGTTTTAGGAGAGGATGGTAGAAGTGGAGGTTGGAAGAGGAAGTGGAGAGAAGCACAGTGTAGAGACTCTGTGGAGGGAAGGGTGGGACTGGGAGGCAGGGAGTTGGGTGTCTCTCATTTCCCGCCAATTGTGGCATACGGTATATTTCAAAATATTGCACAGGCGCTAACTTTAGCGGCCAGTTTTCCTTTTATTTGTATTTTTTCCCTGATTAACATATTCTGAAGTATTTTTTAAATTCTTATTTTCACTGTATAATGCAGATAGGAATTAACAATACATTTCTTCACGTTAGCTCAATGTATTTACCATTGATTCAAAATCCATCGTCACCTCAATCATGAAATCAGAAACTAGAAATGCTGATATTTATTCACGTTAGCTGATTGTATTTACAACCATTAATATGAAACGAAATTCATAGACATCTCAGTCATGAAAGATGAAACAGTAAACGCCTCTGGATGACCGAAAAAGCGAGTCTCGTCGCAGAAATGTTTATGCATCTAATTTTTAAGATCATTTGTTTTCTTTGCATTTAAGTTTGATAAACATTTTTTTTTTTTTTTTTTTTGTCTAGATTGCTCCTACACTTATTCATAACCATCATGAGAGAGTGAAAATGCTTGGAATGTGCTTGTGCTTGGAAGGATTTGTAGGGAAATAAAGAGATTCTGTATTTCCTTCCAAGCTCAGGTGTTTGGATGACGATTGCCGACATTTATGTCAGCTGGAAAAAAACAACAACTATAAGGAGAAATTACTCACCATACAGGGAAGTGAAAGCAGAGTTCCACAATGCTCAGTGCTGGCACCAATTAGGTTTTTAGTATATATAAATGATATAGACAGTAACACTGGAAATGGATACAATCAAAGTATGTTCGTTGATGATGCAAAAATACAAAAGAGAATTACTAACATAGATTCTTGCAGAGAGCTACAGGAAGAATTAAATATACTTCATGAATGGAGCAATAAATGGCAAGTGGAATTTAATGTGGACAAGTGTCGCGTAATTAACCCATCGCATCCAGGTGTTATGTATACAGTATATGTCATCCTGGAGCCGTCCGGGTGACGTGTACATGATCTAGTAATTCGTGCCCTTGTTTGAATATTCAGCGGGTTTTTTTCAACCACACGCAGCCACTGGCAATCTTCCAGCATGCATTCCAGTAACACTCCAGTTGCCTGCATACCTCTGTCATGGATAAACCTGTGCGATAAGTTTTCCATGTCTTCGGACCCTCGTCTGAATGCCTGTGGCCACGGACTTCAAAACCAATGAAGTCTAAAGGCCTCAAAAGGAAAGGCCTTAGTGACAGTGCGGTAGGGAGGGAATTGGACCTGCCTTTATCACCAATAGTGAGTGGGGAAAGTGCCTTTTCCTCTGACATAAGTGACCTCGCCATGCTCAGTGTGGAAATGTATGCGTCAGATGAGGAGGGTGACCGTGAGTTCTCCACTGTGCTGCGATCTCGTTCCTGTGCACGATCATCAGCATTTTCTGATGATGAAAAAGGGTCAGATGATATTGATGATCCTGCAGAGGATATTCACACAGTGGAGAAGATGGAAGAGGAGGTAGGTAGTGAAGAAAGGGAGGAGATGGAGGATGCTGGGAGGAGGAAACGCCACAGGCTGAGCCACACACCAGAGCGTGACTCACAGCCTGCCTTGGGAATTTCCACACATCCTCCTTCAACACTAGCCTCTCCCACACGTCCTGCATCTGTACCTGCTTCACCACTTACCTCGCCATGCCAGCCTGTCTCATTACATGCCTTGCCATGCTGGCCTGCCTCACCAAGTACCTTGCCTTGCAGGTCTGCCTCACCACGTGCCTCGCCACGCCGGCCTGCCTCACCACGTGCCTCATCATCACAGCCAAGTACGTTGGGGTATGTAAGTGCAGGTGCACGTCGTAAATCTGTTTATGGCCGACAGGCATGTGCCTGTCCCCAATTATCACCATCGCCATCATCACCACGATCACCATCACCAGCATCATCACCATCATCACCATCATCACCTGCCTCATCTAGTGATGATTTGGCAGACTCAACACCATGGTGCCATGCTAGGGACCATGGGAGGGCATGGGGCAGGCCATATGCATGGCAGACAAAGCAAGAACCAAGGTTGGGTACATTTGCAACATATGCCTGGGAGGAAGGGACGGGGTTTCAGCCTGAGGTACCTGTGTTTGATGACAGAAATGCAGGGGTGCAGCCAGAATTCCCTTGAAATCCATCATGTACAGCAGTTGTTTTTTTTTTCATTGTTTTCCTCACAACAGCAATCATGGATTTCAATGTGAAAGAAGTAAAGGCACTCAGGGAATTCTGCTGCAATTGGAGAGAAATCTCACAAATAAGAGAGAGTGTGAAAATGGAAGAATGGACAGTGACGAATGTTAGCGAGATGTATGTTTGGCTGGCATTGACCATGTTGATGCCCCACATCAAAAAGCATAATATTCATGATGATTGGCTCGTGAATGACATCACAGCGACCCCCATGTTCGGTACGTATATGTCACGGGACCGGCACCTTGACATCCTCAGGTACCTGCATTTCTCCACGAATATGGGCCCACATCCCAGTGACAGGCTGTGGAAAATTTGCTCAATTCTGGAAATGATGAAGGAGAATTTTTGATCCTATTTCAAGCCATTCCAGAAGGTTGTTATCGACGAGTTGCTTGATCTGTTCAGGGGATGCCTTGCTTTCATACAGTACATTCCCTCAAAGAGACATCGTTTTGGAAGTAAGTGTTTTGTGTGATTGCAAGACTGGGTATGTCTTAGATTTTATTGTGTGTACAGCAAGTGATGAGGAGTTATTGAAGGACGACCCCTCTGGCTTCTCTGGCTTAATTGTGAAGAAGCTGATGGAGAGGTACTTCGGTGGCAACTATATCTTGTTCACCGATAATTACTACACGGCACCAAGTCTTTCAAAGTACCTGCAATAACACAAAATTGGATCGTGTGGCACTGTCCGTGCAAAGAGGAAACATTGGTTATCTTTCCCAAGGGCACAGTCAAGGGAGAATGCAGGACCTTGAAACCAGGTAAACTTCATGTTATTCACTGGCATGATCAGAGAAAGGTAAATGTCCCCTCCACAGTCCATGAAGGTAAATTGGAAGACACAGACAAGGTCGATAGGAGATCGAGACAGCCAGTCTTCAAGCCTGATGCCGTTATCGACAATAACGTCAACATCCGACTCGTCGATAAATCTGATAGGTAAATTGGCACCATAGACTGTCTGAGGCGATGATGTAAGTGGTACAAGCAGGCATTCTTACAGGCGCTTGATATCTGTGTACTGAATGCCTTCATTTTGTACAAGGATGTTACACAGACCAGCCCATCCCTCAGACAGTTTGAGAAGGATGTAATTTACGGCCTCTTGGAGAGATACGGCCAAGTAATGCCTTCTCTGAAACGGAGGCACAGTGTACAGCAACTGCCTGACCAACTGCAGTGCAGAGACTACCTCACTAGGCATTACATGGAAGCACTGCTTCCAACACCTGCAGGCAAAGAAGTCTTCCGGTGTTGCGATGTCTGCACCAATTCATCGTGCTGACCACAGCAACGCTCTATGATGGGGAGGTGGTGTGGTGAACGTGAGGTGGCACTGTGCACTACTTGTTTCTTCGATTTCACTCAAAGACCGACTGGTAGAAGAGTGGGTCGTATGCATAAGTTAGTATTAGTTTGGTACATAACAGTATGTTGTTTTTTATGTAATTAGAAAAAATTATTTTACTGCTCTGTGTACATTTATGTGAATAATGGAAGCAGAAAGTTGGTTTCATGATAAGGTCATTGCCTTATTTTTTATCGAAAGTTTTTTTGTTTATACATTTTTGTTATGATGAAAAAGTACAAATCATAGGAAGGAAAAAAGTCATAATGGTAAGTATTTCCGATTATGGACAGTAAGTGAGTAACTACTTTGTTCACAATATATTATTGTATATTTTTTGTAGGAGTAGTTGAAGCAGTTGTAGTTGTAGTGTTCATGGTAGTAAGTGTAGTAGATGTGGTAGCAATAGTAGTAGCTGTAGTAGTGGTAGTTGTAATATCAGTAGCTGTTGTAGTAGTGATAGTTGTAGTATCAGTAGTTGTTGTAGTAGTGATAGTTGTAGTAGTAGTAGTAAGAATAGCTGTATTTGTAGTAGTTGTAGTACCCAGACTTCTAGCTGCACAGTGGTGCCAGAATTTAGCGACCATGCAAGCCAAACGTACTATTCCTGCCAGGAGTTCGTCGCCACCCTCCTCTGCCCAACACGGAGATATGGCACCGTCGCATTCGTGGACGTACTAGGTGCCTACTAGACATTTCTGGTGATATCATGTCATACTCTTTAATATTCTACTTATGTTGATGATAATGCTTATATGCGTACGGAAAGCTCGAGTGTGATATACTGAAAGATAGAGAATATGGTCATTAGAAATTGTATTATTTCGTAGATACCTTACAGACATACACAACCATAACAAACCTCATACTGCTAAATTCGTCGGTGTCTCGGATCTATGAACCACTGAAACATGGTGTAATGATCCTCCGTAGATACAACAGAGTGACAGGCAACAGGATCAAATAAAGGGATGTGTGAGTTGGTAGGTGTCATTCCCCTACATTCGCAAATAAATGTATCTCTTAATTCCATAAATTAAATAGAATAGGCAGCTGAAATTTTGTTGAAAACTTTGATTGGTCGAAGCTTTCATTAACTGAAGAATGAGAGATATTAGATATAGCAATGGGTTATGGAGATAAATAATACATCTGCATTGGTCCGTGGCAGAATATAAACAAAAACACTGGTATATCTCCTCATCCTTTGATAAATGAATTCTACATAAGTTTCTTAATATGAAATGTCATAGATGATAACCATACTGGCAACTCCTATCCCACAGAATGAAAAACAAGGATATAAGAAAGCATTTCAAAAGAAACTAATATATTTGGATGGTGCATAAATATTATACACTTACTACATCAAAAATAAAGATAATAACTGCATCCAAGCCATCAGGAAAACAGTCAAATCACTACGATGCCACATGAACATAACCATATCGAATAGTGACCTGCAACATGCTCGCCTCAGTGACTGTCATTACTATAGACGGTGCATAAACCCCTTTTTAACCATTAAATACCTCGCGTGCATTATGATTATCCCTTATGCATATTATGAAATACACTCGTGGTTAGTAATGGGTCCATCCCCCGTTATTTTCAATGACTTCTCTAAGTCTGTTTGGGACTGATGCAACGAGCCTATATATTACGTCTTGATTTTTTCGGAACGTTTCCCATTCTGCCTTGGTATGGTGTAGCAGCTCCTGTGAAGTTTTTTCGTGTCCAGGTTCCCACGAATTTACCACATTTCCCCAGATATGCTCGATGCGATTGAGATCAGCACCCCTACTAGGCCAGTCCAGCAACTCTACGTCACGCTGCTCATCAAACCACTGTTTGACGATTCTGGCAATATGAACTGGGCAGTTGTCCTATACAAATATGGAAAATTTTTTAGGAATGAATAGTTCTTTTTTAGAGATAATTATAAGAAACATAAACATACACAAGTATCAGCGTTTGCCTCGAAAGTGTTATTTCTATCATTAAAATATTTGTCTATGAACTGGACGAGAGTCGTTAAGGCATGCAACCACGAGAGGCTTTACTTGCAGGAGTGCAAGTTCTGCTGCCGCCGTTTCCTTTGGTGTGATTCTTTTTTCCTTTATGATAAACGTATTGAAATTTCAAGATTAGAGAGAAAGAGACAGACAGGCAGACAGACAGACAGATATACAGATAGATATAGATAGATGGATACGGATAGATAGAGATAAAGATAGATAGATATTGATATATATAGATAGATAGATAGATCGGTCAATAGATATACTGATGTATAGACATACTGTAGATATAAATATATAGACAGATACAGAAACAACTACTGAAGTACACTGTTATATATCTTTATACACAGTTTGTCAACGTATGTGTTTATTTTTCAAATTTTGTGTATCATACGTACGATATCAATAACATTTTCTTTCCATTCATGCATAAACACAATCTGTTCAGGATAAGGCAGAGCCATTGCCTGCACTGAAGGCAGCATCACCTCTTCCAATATATCCAGGTATTGGTTGGCGGTAAATCTCCCTTCTGTCTCTGTCAGTTCTCCTATACCGTGGAGGTGCATCCAGCCCCATATGTTGCAGGTGGTGTGCCCACTTCTTGCAACTTCATAGATATTCTGTCGAGAGTATCGTGTGCAGTTAACTCGCCAGCATCTTAGGCGACCATGGATGGTGCTGTGAAAAGTCTTCTCGTCAGAGAAAATTACTCTGGCCCAGAATGACAGATCGTCCTGGGCATAGTGCTGGGCAAACTGAATTCTTGCGTCACGATGCCTCTCCTCTAATCTTTCTTTCACCGCAGGAACCCTATCATGGTAACCGGACTATTGCAATCTCCGTCGAACTGTGCGAGCAGACACATTTAGGTGTAGCTGATCGTGAACGGTAACTGCATTGGTAACGGGAGTCCGTCTTATTTCCTCTACGATCCTTCTGTCCTCTTCTGCAGTTGTTTTTCGTGGTCCTCCACATCTTGGCATGTCCAGCAGATTTCCACTTTCCTCCCACCTCTGCAACCACTTTCTGACAGTAGATCGGCATATACCCAGCTGTCGTGATATAGCGGCCACAGAGGCGCCTGCATCCCGCATTCCTATGATCTGCGCTCGTAGTGTAAGTCTCTGCTGTGTTGAATTCATATCGAAGGTTACCGCAGTATTTTTTTTTTTTTCCTATCGACCATTGAGGCCGGAGCCCCTGGTCATTAACCCCTACACCGCGGGCATGTTTACCAATGTTTTGCATGTGCCGCGGGGTTATTCGGGCTCTGACAGACTCTCAAAAAATATTTGCCAAAAATCAGTTATTAGTCCTAGAATATTAAAATTACATATGCTTATGGCACATACCTTCGCTTTCTCCTGGAATGTTTGTTGAGCCTTCGTCGGTTACCTTAGGACTTATGGAGACCTCTGAAGTTGGGTAACAGAGTCTCCACTTTACACTTCCCGACAACCCGTAATATGATTACCACAGTCAGATATTAACACTATAAGCACTACTCTATGATTTTCAAGTAGTTTGGGATCCATACTCCAAAAAAAAAAAACACTGTGAAAGCAATGAAAATTACAAGCGCGTCTGACCGTCGCACTTGCGCTAGTTCGCTCTTGGTACTCTGTCATTTATTATTCATAAAACCCCTCACACTTATATTTCTATTACTATATAACACTTATATATATCTACAGTCTTTATCCATAAGTTTCCTTCAGTAGTATTAGTTTATTGTCACTGTAGAGATTCAATTTCTTTCAGTAAAATACATAGCATTCACTTTCTCATCCTGTATACTAGCATTGAGAGTGAATCTGTCACTTTCAGTTTCACTCTCATAACTCATAGTATTCAGACATGCTAGAGTGAAACTTTCACTTTCATTACTCCTAGGGTATATACTCGTATTCTTATAATACTACTCATTTACATTTCTATTTACGTTCTCTATTTTATTTACGTTATTTACATTTCTATTTTATTTACACTGTGTTATGCACTGTCACTTGAAGTAACTTATAAAACTATTTTCCACTGTTCACGTATATTAACATTCATAACTTTCACATGCTGTTTACACATTATTTACACATTATTTACAATTCCACTTGCACTGCTTTACTCAATAGAAAGATCGTAGTCACTCTTTTATCAATTGTCAGCCCTTTTCCTCTTTCCACACGAGGTTTAGTAGGGGGTAAAGGTCACAGGGCCCTTTGCATGGGGGTGAAAAAGTCCCTGAAGCTAACAAGAGCGAACAGACGTATCTCCACACTGGAAGATGAGAGTGAACTGATAAGGGTGGGCCGGGGTTGTGGCCTACCTAGGGAAATCAGTACTCCCAATGTTAGCCTCTTTGACACACCTAATTTATAGCGGTGAAATAATTGGCAGGAAATATAGACAATACATTATAAATTAGGTAGTTCCAGGTGAATGTAAATATCACTTAGGCTTCTCCCTTCCCTCCTTACATGTATATTTATTACGAAAATAGATTATACGGCATATTTCAAGGGGAAATAAACAGCGAAAATTAGCGAACGAGTGCACGTGAGGTGTTGTCAGGTGATAATTAGCCAATTCCAGGTGTATGGCACTCTCACTTACCTTATTTCTTTCTTGTATATATTATTTGGTATAAGAATAGGGTATAGGGCTTATTTCAATGGATGAAATCAGTGAAAAATTCCAGGGAAGATTTACTTAGCGTAGCACGGCCGGGCAGGCGAGAGGATAGGGTACTGGAGGGGGGGTAGGGAGGGGAGTCAAGAACGGGGAGAAATGGCTAAATTGTCAACAATGGATGGGAGTACAGATGAGATTAGGAGTGCTGACTAGTGTTGGACATTGGCAGTACTGATAGATGATACAAGCCCCCACTTGGAAGCCCGGGTGAATTCAAAATAACACAGAATCACAAAAGCGACGCCCCGCGGTATGATCCCTTGCTCCCAAGCGTCTCAAAAGTGACGCCCCGCGGTTATGGAGTTAAGACAAAATTATATGTATGTATATATATTGACACATATATACATATATATATATACGAACCTATATATACATACATACATACATATATACGTACATACACACATCCATGCATATGAACATACACACTTTCATGCACACGTACATATTTATATAATAATTTTTATTTTATTATTTTTTTGTAGTTTTTTATTTTTTTTTATTTTTTTTATTTTTAACCTTATTGTACAATGCTAACATCATAATCAGGTTGTCCTGATTAAGATGCTGGATCATACCGTACATGATGGTGTCTGGTCCAGGGCTGGTGTCTTTAAAGGATTTAAGGGCAAGGAGCAGTTCATCTAGCGCAAACTCTTGGTTGTATGGGGAGTCAACGTCTTCTGTGGCAAAGTCTAATAACTGTAGCTCAGCCGTGCGTTTATGGTGTTCAAAACGCGGGTCATAATTGGCTAAGCTACTTACATGAGAAAAACTCCTGGTGAGGATGTTAGCAACGTCCACGGGCTCGTCATAGATGTTATTATTAACCTGAAGGGTGGTGACAGGGAAATATGAGCCTTTATTATTTAATATTCTTATAGTGGACCAGACTTTACGTAATGGTGTTGTACGAGTCACCGTGGACACAAAGGACCGCCAGGAGTCACGTTTGGCCCTTCTTATTATTCTCCTTGCCTCAGCCCGTGCCTCTTTGTATGCAATAAAATTTTTCTCAGTGGGCTGACTATCAAAAATCCTGTATCTCCTATTGTGTTTTCTTAATGCTTGTCGGCAATCCGGCGTCCACCAGTGTGCTCTATGCTTCGCATGAACTGTAGAAGTCTTGGGAATAGCAGCCTCAGCTGCGTGTAATATGGATTGGGTTAAATTTTCGACCTTAACATCTATGGTCTCCCCAGATATATCTAAATTGGCGATCCTTGAGAAGGATCCCCAATCTGCTTTCTTATAGTTATATTTTGGAGGTGGATGGTCCGAAATGATGTCGCGTGTATAAGAAAGACAGATGGGTAAATGATCACTTCCCAAGGAGTCGTCATAAGGATCCCATAAAAAATCTTGATGTATACCAGGGGAGGCCAGAGATAAGTCAATGGCCGAAAAGTTACCAGTACAATCATCTACACGAGTCGCTCTACCATCGTTCAGAAAAACAGAGGTTGGACTGTAGTATTAGGTCGGCTACTTGCTCCCCATGACCATCGATCCTCAAGCTACCCCATTGATAGTGATGGGCGTTAAAATTGCCCAACACTAACTTATTGCCAGGAAGATGTTCAAATATCAATGGGGCCATGTGGAGGACAGTAGAGAGAGCAAATAGACAGATACGTGTTATTAAATTTTACTCTGCACACGACAGCTTTCAGAGTAGAATTTAGAATCATTTCCGTTTGTGGGTGTGATTTGTGGGTGTATATGGCCACTCCGTGACCTTCATATCTTCTATACGAGTGGTAGTGTTTTAAGTGTGGGGGAGCAGCTTGATCCTCCAGGTGCGTCTCCTGTAAACAAATAACGTCTGCCCAGTGTATAGAAAGCAAGATTGCTATATTTGGTAAATTATTCCTGACACCTCTACAATTCCACTGTAATAGAGTGAATCCGGCGGTTTAAGATTTTCATTGGGGGCCAGTGTGCTTGGTCTTTTTTTGTCACCCGCCAGTAGGCGAGCGACTACCGGGGGACCTATCCCGGTGCTTACTCATGGAAACCTCCATATTCTCATCAATTACAAGGCTCCCAGACTCCACTGAGGAAGAGCTATTTTTTCTCTCCCTCACTGGACCAGGAGCGGGAAGGACATGAGGACGTGACTGTTTAGTGAGGGTGGTCAAATTAATCTTGTCAGACTTGTCTGGCTTCGATTTTGGCCGCACTGACTGCGAAAGAGCAGCGGCAGCCTGGGAGTAGGAAGTAGCAACAGGGATGACCGTCAGAGAGTTGGAGCATACAGGAGGCTTAGACTGAGAGGTAGGGCGTGGGGCATGAGGAGCGAATATTAGGTCAGTCTGTGTCTCAACGGTGCACATCACGGGACGGGACACAACCGCTAATGCATAGGAGACATTAGGCTTGGGAGTTGCATGCAACTCCTTCACCTTCTTCCTAGCATCGTAAAAGGATATGCCCTCAGTCGTTTTCACAGTGCAGACCTCTTTCTCCTCCTTCCACTTGGGACAAACCCTAGAGGAAGTGGAGTGAGCATCCTTACAGTGGAAGCAACATTCAGTCTCGGATATACAGTGTTCAGCAGAATGTCCCACAGTTGCGCACCGCCACACACGAAGTTGGATGCCTGACAAGCCTTTTTGTGGTGTCCATAGAGTTGACACTTTGCACAACGAAGGGGGTTCGGGATGTATGGTCTGACATTTACTATTTCATATCCAATTTTCACATTGGCTGGAAGAGAGACTTTTCCAAAAGTCAAAACAACTGTTGCAGTCTTTGTCCATATGCCTTCCGAAAATCTTGTGATGAATCTGGCCTCTATTACATCTTGCTGACCAAGTTCCTGTATGATTTCTTCCTCCTCCATAAGCACAAGATCCCTGCAGGTGATAACACCCTTGCAGGAATTCATGGCGTGCGGGATCGTTGTCTGGACATTGTAACTGTGGAACTTCCTCAGTTTCAGCAAATCCTTGACCTGGGCAGAATTTATAGTCTTTATCAAGAGATCTCCACTTGCAAGGTTTTTTTACTTGTTCCACCTCACCTGCACACCCATCAAATACCTTCTTGATGATGAAGGAATTGAGGCTGGACAGGGGAGTAGAACCAACCGCATGAATGAGGACGAATGAGAGATTGTTTATGTTAATGTCAAGGCGGGTATGTGTCTGGGGCCTTTCAGTCTGGGGACAGTCCGTCCGTGAGACAGTCGGGGTCGGTCAGGACTACCTTCGCCCCTGAAGGGGGAGGAGACAGTAGTGGCGTCCGCCATAGTTACCACTTCCCCCGTGAGGGGGAAGTGGGAAGAAAGAGAAAAACGACCAAGGGAGAAATTGCCCGGGGAAAACACAGCTAGTCTGAGATTACCCTCTCAAACCACTCTCGGGAGGACGCGCCTGTGTGTAACTCACACCCCAGAGCGATCAGTGGGGGGTATACTCCAGAGGTGAGTAATAGGGTGGATCGTTTTTAGGGGGAATTTAACTTCTTCTTTTTTTTTTTCAGAAAGTGAACATGGGGAGTGTTATTTCTTTGGGAATTGGCCTAAAAAGCACTCCTATGAAATTTCACAAATATTGTTCAATATTTTCAGGTGCCCCAAAGCATTAGTATTTTCATTTCATACCAAAATGTTTCATTTCCTTCATATTTTTACCTATACATTCCAAATGGTTTTGTTAACTGCATGTGGGTAGAATACTTGTTTGCACATTGGTTCATAAACAATGCCTATGATATTTCAATGTGTTTGTCATTTTTTTAGGGGCCCGAAAATAGTTATGAGGGGAAATTTCACAAACAAATAACTTTATTTAGTTTTTTCTGTAATATGGTATATGATATACAACAGCCTTTTGCTTTCTCTAATTTCAAGTAATCATAAGACATTAAAGTTTGCTGCTGCTCTAATTCTAGCTCTTATTTGCAATTTAGCTGTCTTATTAAATTTCAATTAATGAGAAATTAGAGTAACCCAGAACTCACCACGTGGAGGTAGCTGTTATGGAGTTCCACCTTAGCCCAACCCAACCACCCTACCTTACGAAGGCTATTTACTTTGGTATATACTGTTTTTTTGAGTCAAAATATTGCATGCGTTTGCGTGAAGTCAGTCGGGACCTGATCCAGCCATCTCTGCTCTCAGGGTCACAGACTACCAAAGATTCCTCTGTCACAAGTTTAATGACTCTTTCAACTGCTTGGATATGATTTGGGAATTTTTCATGTTCATAGAATTTTCCTGTCCTGATGTTGTCAGTAATGTCAGCATCTGAAAGGTGCATTGTCATGGGAGGTTCTGTTAGTTGGGTATTTTGCCAGTCAATCATTTCTGTATAATCTTGACAGTGAAATTTGAGTGTTGGAATTATGAACTGCCGTACAACACCTTCTCGGACATCCTTTCTGGCTTTTAGGATACGCCGCCATCCAAGCTTACGCAATACCTGTTTCTCATCTTGAATCATTGCAAGCAACAGGTTCTCTGGGTGTGCAAAGTAAGCATTACGATATTGATGATAATATACCACTTTTTACAAGTTGTTGGGGCACCTGAAGTATTTTATATTTTAGATCAATTTTCTTTTTAGGGCATATATACACCAAAAGGCACACAGTAAACATTACCAGCAATATGTATAAGGCTTCTAAAAATATATATAATATACATCAAATACTAATTTCTGATCAAGATACTCTTGACTTGGGGCACCTGTTAATATTTTCTGATTGTCATGAGATTTTGCATACTTAATATTGGCATCATTACGCAAAATAATAGCATACCCCACTCTAAAGTTTCACATTTTATTTTTTTTTAAATCCACCCTAGTGAGTAAGCAAAGGCGATCTTAGTAATTACATATAGACACCTACTATATCTGCTAAGGCCTGGGAGGAAAATTAGATCTAGCTAACCTAACTTTATTGGGCTATGTACAAAACTATTGCCGGTGAGGCAGTCCTATAGCACTAGAGGAGAGAACAACGAATACACGTCCGTGCTTTGCACGACCATCCATCAATGTCCCGCAGTATGAGTAGCAGTCAATGCTGGAACCCTAATATAAGCTCGGGTTGGGCCGCAGAGTGTCTTTCTCCCATAACGATTGAACTGTTCATTTAAGCAAACCACACACACACACACACACACACACACACACACACACACACACACACACACACACACACACACACACACACACACACACACACACACACACACACACCAAATCACGGGAGGGTGATCGTGTTATCCCATGTTAAAGTTGATAACATCATGTGTCAGAGATAGAGACCATACAGGTATATATCACGACTATCTGAAGCTTTATTTTTAATTGGTTTGGGTCATCGTGGGATGTCCTTGAAGCTAGAATACTTACAATATAACTCAAATGTAGCACTGCTTCGTTTTCTTAATGTGCGACGGTCATTAATTAATATTTGATATGGGTAAGTTTATCCACATTACTGTTCCATCTGGCATACAATTTCTTTTACATTATAACGAATAACCATTAGATTAATGAAGATGTATATTAAATTGGCAGATTCTTATTCCATGTGCTGCCATGTGGATGCTTTGATTCAAACTCATGCTCCATGTTCCTGAGTTCACACCTCGGAGAAACGGAGAAGATGAAGCAGTCTGCAGGCACATTTTTATGAGGTGCATGTTTAAATGGCAACTACGATGCATTGCGGTTTCTTAATATCATATTCCTTTTCCTCTGATACATCATAGTCAAACCTTAAGCTCGGATATAACCTTAATCAGACACATCAATACATTATTAACGCATATGAGGAATTATCAACAGAAATATGTAGTTGGCAATTAGTGCATCCATGAATGCGACGGTGCCACATCCAAGGGTTGGCCAGATGAGGGTGGCGAGAAACTCCTGGCCGCAATAGTACTGTACATCTCCGTGTGTGTGTGTATGTGAGAGAGAGAGGGGGGGGGGGTCTGTCTGTAAGGCAGTGTGGTGATGAGGCAAGCAGGCATCCTGCTGCAAGGTCATTGCTATGGTTACCGGCCTCCCAGCAGCAAGTTTTTTTTTTTTTTAGCAAGAAAGAAGGAACCAGAGGCCAGGAGCCTGGAAACCGTTCCTTCCAAGAAAAAACAAAAACAATATAAAAGAGAACCAAATTCAAGATCCGTTCATTTCGAGATGCCTGGACACACTGCCTTTGAAAGATTGGTGATTATAGGAAGTAGGAAATACAGACAGAGGGACACAGTTCCAGAGTTGACCTATTCCATAAATGAAGGACTGGGAGTAACGGTTAATTCTTGCATTAGAGAGTTGGACAGAAAAGGGATGAAAATTTGTTGCTAGACGGGTGTTACCCGTCGAAGAGGTGGAGGGATGCAAGCAGACAGTTCAGAGGAGCAGTGACCTTTGAAGTAGCGATAGAAAAGAGATAAAGATGCAGCAGTGCGGTGAAGAGACAGAGGTTGCAGGGAGCCCGTAAGGGGAGGAGAGTTGATGAGACGAAAAGCCTTTGACTCCACCCTATTGAGAAGAGCTGTATGTGGGGAGCCTCCCCACACATGAGAATTGTACTCTAAACAGGGGCAAATAAAACCCGTGTATAAAGTCAACAACTGTGCAGAGTTAAAGAAGGTACGGAGTCAGCTTAGCACACCCAGTCTCTTGGAAGCAGATTTTACAAAAGATGCAATATGATTTTCCAAGATAAGTATCGAGTGAAAGAAACCCTAAGCATGTTCAAGGATGATGCAGGATTGAGCTGGATATTATTAAACATTAGTGGGAGTAACTGAAACTAAATGGAAAGGTGAGAGGGTGAGAGAATGGGAGTATGGATGGGGTATATGTGCAGGAGTAGGTGAGGAATGAGAGGGCAAAAGAAGAAGTGTGTATAGTTGTGAGTAAAAGATGGAAGAAGAACATAAGAGAGTGTGGATCAGTTGGCTCAAGGACTGTGTGGGTAAGATTGAAAGTTGGAATACAAATGTGGGCGATTGTGTGCGTATATGCACCAACGCAAGATAGTGCAAGCAGAGTGAGAGAAGAGTTCTGGACAAATGTGGAAGTGTGCATGGAAAAGTTTGGAAGGAACAGGAGAGTGTTTTTGATCGGTGATATGAATGGTAAAGTAGGGAATGTGAAGGTGGATGGAGTAGTTGGTGAGTGGGGTGTGCCTGCTGAGATAGATGAGAATGGCAGTGCGTTAGTGGACATTTGTGCTGGGAGGGGGTTGGTGATAGCCAAGACCCTCTTCAGGCATAAGATGATCGACAGGTATACATGGCGAGTGATGAGAAGGATGGGTGGTGAATTGAATGAAAGGAAGGCAATGATTGATTATGTGTGTGTGGATGAAAGGATGCGAAGATGTGTAATAGATGCAAGAGCTTATAGAGGTTGGGGGAGTGGACTTTCTGACCACTACTTGGTGGTGGCCAGCATCAAGATACAAATAAGATGGAGAAATAGAAGAAGGGAAGGACGGGAAGGAGTATTTGGAAGGAGAGTGGAAAGGATACAAAAGGATGAGAAAAAGGCAGAATGTAAGAGAGAAGTGGAGGAACGATTGGGCAAATATGAAGTGACGCAGATGGGGGACGTGGAAGGTGTGTGCAGGATATGAACTGAAGAAATATGTGCAGCATGTGATGTGGTGTGTGGGATGAAGAGAAGACGGAGGGGGGTGCAAGAAACAGCGTGGTGGAATGAAGAGGTGAGACAGGCTGTGGCACAAAAGAAGAAAGCATACAATGAATGGATAAGAAATAGGGGCGTGGAAGAAGTTGAGAGGCGGAAGAGAGAGTTATATGTAGAAAGAAAGAGAGAGGTGAAAAGATTAGTAAGAGAGAGTAAGACGAAAGTGGATGAGGAATTTGGAAGGAATCTGAGTGTAAAGTGGAGGGACTATAAGAAAATGTTCTGGAAAGAGGTGAAAAGAGTAAGACAGGGTGGAAGTGAAGTTAGCAGGTGAGTGGAAGATAAAAATGGTAGATTAATAGTGGAGAAGGAGAAAAAGTGAGCAGATGGAGAGAACACTTTAAGGAATTGTTGAACAAAGAGGATGGAAGTAATGCGAGTATAAGTGGCTGGGGAATGGCTGGGAGAAGGAGGGAGGTGAGAAGACAGGAAGAAATCAGTAGGATGGAAGTTGTGGAAGCAATGAAGAAAGTTAAATTGGGGAAAGCCCCAGGAATTGATGGAGTGTGTGGTGAAATGTTGATGCATAGGGGAGAGATAGGAGTAGAATGATTGTGGAAAATGTGCAGATTGGCCTGGGAGGAAGGTAGAGTTCCGGAGAATTGGAAGTCAGGTATAATTATTCCCTTGTACAGAGGAAAAGGGGAAAAACAAGTGTGTGGTAATCATAGTGGTATTTGTCTTCTTAGTATAATAGGAAAAGTGTATGGTAGGATACTTATTGACAGAGTTAGGGAAATAACAGAGGAATTAGTTGGAGAAGAACAAGGAGGCTTAAGGAAGGAATGAGGTTGTGTAGATCAGATATTCATTCTTAGATCTTTAGTGGAAAAGTTTCTAGAGAATGGAAAGAAGTTGTATGCGGCTTTCATGGATTTGGAGAAAGCATATGACAGGGTGGATAGACACGGATTGTGGAAAGTATTAAGAATATATGGAGTAGATGGGAAGTTGTTAAATGCTGTGAAGAGTATGTATGACGGTGCTAAGGCTGCAGTGTGTGTGGATGGTGAACTGAGTGAACTTTTCTCTTTGAAGGTTGGGTTGAAACAGGGATGTGTCGTGACTCCATGGTTGTTCAGTCTGTACATGGATGGGGTAATAAAAGAGGTACAAGGTAGGGTAGTGGATGTTGGAGTGGCCCTGGTGAGAGAGGGTAGTGTTTGGAAACTCCCTGTACTGTTGTTTGCAGGTGATACTGTGTTGTTGAGTGAAGACAAAGGGGAGCTGCAAGGCTTGGTGGATGAGTTTGGGAGTGTGTAAGAAACGGAATCTAAAGGTGAATGTAGGAAGGAGTAAAGTGATGGTCTTTGAGAGAGGTGAAGGCAGTGAATGTACAGCGAGGTTGGATGGTGAGGAATTGGAAAATGTGAGTACGTTTAAGTACTTGGGTAGTGTGATGAGTAAGGATGGAGGTTTGGAGGGTGAAGTGCTTGAAAGGGCACAGCAGGGAAGAAAGGTTGCTGGTTCCTTGAAAGCAATGATAAGAAACAGGGAAGTGAGCATGGAAGTGAAAAAGTACTACATGACAGTGTTGTGATACCAATTCTAACGTACGGAAGTGAAGCTTGGACGTTGTTGGTAGGACATAAGTCAAGAGTGAGAGCAGTGGAAATGAGTTATTTAAGAGGAGCCTGTGGAGTCACATGGAGAGACAGGCTGACAAATGAGGATATAAAGGAACGTTGTGGTGTGGATGTGGATGTGATAGGATGCGTTAGGAGGAATACACTGAGGTGGTTTGGCCATGTGGAGAGGATGGAGGGTGAAAGACTGACGAGGAGAATGTAGATGAGTGAGGTGGAGGGGGGGGGAAAGGGAGGGGGAGGCCGAGGATGAGATGGAGGGATGTGTTGGAGAAGTATATGAGAGAGGGGGATGTGAGTTGAGAGCAGGGCAGTGAAATGGCGGGGGACAGGGCGACGTGGAGGCGATTTGTTTGTGGCCACCCCGAACGGGATTGAGGCGTCTGGCAATAGATAGATAGATAGATAGGGTACTCCCGTGGAAGATTGTGTCGGGTTGATAGGTGTAAAAACTGAGTCTTTGATGCATTAAAAACAAAAAGATTATTTTTACCCCAGTCAAAGATACGAGCCAAGTCACACATTAGGTGTGCCATAGCCTCATCCTTTGTTTGTACAGCCAATTATGAAAAATTTTTCATGTAAATAGTATTTGTGGTGGATTGCGGTCTTCTTGTAGTGTCATCGAAGTGTTGTTATTGTGAAGGTCTAGTCTCAGCCTTAGTTGTGTCACCGAACCTCTGCCATGCGTATGGACACCGGCAGAAAAACATCAAAAATTACCCAGTTTTCCCACTCACTCTCCCCACACTCCCTTCACGGACCATATGATGCAATCAGCTTGAAGGCGACAGATTGGTGAGTATTATGACACGTTGTTTTTTATTTTTGGTAAAGTATGAACTGAGATATGAAGGTTAAAAAAAAAAAAAAATGATTTTCTCAGGAATGCCCGACTGTGAGAAGGGTTCATGGGAATATGGGCCGGACGCGATGGGTTAAGTTTGGTAAAAGTGAAAAAAGACAAGACTGGGATTATAAGTCAGGGAGTTCAATCCTATGTATACCAGAAAGGGAGAAGGACTCAGGAGTGATTATCAATAACAGACTATCTCTGGCTGACCACATCAATGAGAAGATATGTAACATGTATACACTACTTGCTAATATGAGAATAGCATTCACATATACAAATGAAGACTTGCTGAGAAAGATAATAACATCATTCATCAGACCAACCCTGGAGTATGCATCATTAGTCAGGAATCCTCATCTCAAAAAACATAAGCTTGACAAATTGCAAAGGCCCGCTACAAGATGGCACCAAGCTTAAGGGATCTAAGCTACGAAGAAAAACCAGAAAAATTGAATTTACCAAGACTACAGGAGAGAAGGAAAAGAGGAGACATGGTTATGCTACATAAATGCATCTCAGGGACTGAGAAAATAGACATAAATATGTAACATATGAGGAAGTATCAGCAAGAGGACACTGCAAATAACTACATAAAAAGAGAGGCGCTAAAGACGTAAGGAAATTCAGTTTCCCAAATAGGACAATTGATCACTGGAATGCACTACTGAGTGAAATAGTGTGTGCCCAAACTATTCATAAATTTATGGATATGTATGATGAAAATATTTAATACACGGGACAGTACGAGCTTGACTCATTCCTTTAAAGATTCAAATAGGTAAGAACACACACACACACACACACGAGGCACCGAGCGGAGCAGACGCACGTCGCCACCACTCCAGACCTGGCCAACTTGGCCAATGGCATTACCTAAATTAGTATCTTTATATGAGTCAAGCTCTGTACCAGGTTAGACTAGTGTTCTAATATAGTAAGACTGTTGTTCAAACAGTAAAGAAAACAAAGTAGCACAAGAATGCGCACAATCATCTGATCAGTTGTTTAGTCTATGACTGCACCAGGGAATGTAAGTAGTATATGTGCTTTTAGTACTGTATGATGGCCACATACTTAATAAAGCAAATTTGGAAAAGAAAAGGGATAAAGGTAGAAAACAGGATGATGATTTCTACCAAGAACTGGTTGAAATGGAGACTCACAATAACTGGTGGAACGAATACACAGACTAGAGGTGGCTTTTCAGAATGAGGTTGATGAAATTAAGAAACAGATACACTTGCAAAAGGAAGAAATAGAAAAATTAGGAAAGGAGGTCAACAAGAAAACACAGCAATAGAAGAACTGACAGTAGAAGTGGGTTCACTTAGGAGGAAAATTAGTGAAATGGCAAGTACAGTAGTCAACCATGAGAGTATTATGGAAGAGTTCAAAAATGATAGAGACAGTTATGTATGTAAGCAATCTGATAGATCAGAGCAGTGATACTGAGGAGAAGATAACACAGATGAATGAAGCTGTGCAAAGCTACAAAAATGATGTGGAAACCACTTATGCTGAAATGGTGAAAGTAAGGAAAGACTTAGAAACAAGGGTGGGAGAAAAACGCATTTAAAAGGAAGTGAAAAGAATAATCTAAAACAATCCTAAATTAGTCAGAGATTCAGTAGATATCAACAAATCTATAGTAATCACTGGTATAGAAGAGGAAGAAATAAGAAACAAGATCTGAAGACACAAAAAGGAGATAGCAAATGTAAAGAGAATATTGAAGGAAGTATCAGAGGAAATATGTAGTAAAGACTTAGAGGAACACAAAAGGTTGGGGAAATACGAGAGAAACAAATCAAGGCCCCTAAAGGTAACCTTCCAGAGTGTAAACACTGAGGAGGAGATACTAAAAAATGCAAAGAATCTTATGGAAAAAGAGGAGTTCAAAAATGTATGGATAAAAAGATGCCTAACACAAGAGGAACTGGAATTACTGAAAGAGAAGAGGGAGAAAGCAAAAACAGAAAATGAGAGAAGATCAGAGGAGGAGAAGAATACATTATTTTACAAAGTAATTGGATTGCAGGTACGAAAGTGGTACATAAACAGGAGGGAATAAAACGAGGAAGGTAGTAGAACCATGTCATGACAAGTATATAAACAAGATGATTAAGTTGTACTCAAATGTGGATGGAATGGTATCTAAATTATTAGAGATGATTGATTATATCAGAGAAAATGAACCACATATATTATGCCTAACTGAAACAAAATTAATACTAAGGATATCAAATGGCATCCTAAACTTAGAGGAATACAATATATGGAGAAGAGATAGGAATTTAAAAAAAGGAGGAGGAATAATAATATTAACTAAGAAAAACCTGGAAGTCAAAGATATAGAACTAGATATACCCTCACAAGTAGAACTGATTGCAGTAGAGATCAGTACATCTGAAGGTTCATAATTTGCACAATTTTCAATTTTAGCGTGTGATTTTTCGTACGTATACACGGGACACCTTCCTCTATTCCTCTGCAAGATGCCAGGCAGGGACAATGCCTTACATCGCATAACCTCCCCCCCCTGCATGCCATTGTCTCGGCAATTCACCTGTTACCAGTGACCTTGCCAATAAAGACTTTCAGGGCCAGAGTGATTCCCCAATCGATGACAATGTGGAGGACAAAGTTTACATAGCATTAGTGGAAGAAACAGTCAGAAATGATGATCAGGTAATGTCGCCAAAAAAGGTCAGGTATGTTGATGAGTTAGTGAGTGAAACAATGCTTATAATGCCTATATTACTGTTTGAAAACCAATATACTCTTTCACTACATATAAATTCATACCAAATAAATAGATAAATACCATTTATGAGTGCTGTGGATTAGTTACCCTCTCATAGAACTCGTTTTCTTTGGGGCCAGCCTGATAGAAAACCCAGTAAGGTAAGGAGGTACGGCTACCTGTATCGAGTATTTTAAACCTCAGGTGAGCGATTTCTCTATGAATTTTCTATGTTTCTCACCAAAAGTGGAAGTTTTAGCCAAAAAATTTTTTTTTCCAAAATAGCTTGGAATTGGGGGGCGTTGGAGGAGCGAAATAGCTCGGGACGTGACGGGTTAAGCTACAATTAGGTAAGAACACACACACATATATGAAAAGATAGGACAAATATGACATTTCCAGTGGAGTTCAGATTGGTAGGAATGGTTTCTTATTGTCACTGTCAATTAAGTCTCACCCAGCTGAGTCTAAATTGTAGGTGTAACTGGTCGTTGTCACTGAGAGGAATTTTTTTTTGAGTCCAGGTTGGTAGGTATAATTGATTTTGGTTGTAGTATTATTTGCTACGGAGCTAGGGGGGATCCCGTGAGCATTCTCTGCCCGTTGACGGCCCCGGGATACTACAGTATATTTAGCAGTATCAAATATTTCTCTTGTAAGATTATGTATTCCTCCTTTCAGGTGTCTGAAGGAATTATAGTGACGATGATATGTTTTCATTAAAGTCTTAACGTGATTCTGTTTTGAAAAATCCTTGACTGAGGAATTTTCTTGCGATCTGTTGGCTTCTTGTATAGAGATTTCCAAATTTGTACTTGCCTTTGCAACCCGTAGCAATTGGGACATGTATACACTGTATACTGGAACTCTAGGTATGTTTCTAACACACACACACACACACACACACACACACACACACACACACACACACACACACACACACACACACAACTATCTAACAATAACTGTTTCGCCTCGCCTTGGTAAATGCGGGCAATAACAAAAGGTTAAGGGGATGGTAAGAATTATATAAAAATGACGTACTCAAGTGTTTTATATATTTTCTTTCCCAATCTTAACATCTTCAGTCTGAGTGACGTCCATTACAGTTTATTCCTGCAGCTACCAGGCGATTTTTTTTAAACATATGAAAGGCCTCTAGTTCTGCAGGAGCTTTTTACGGATGTAACTAACATTTGCAGTTCGAAAAGTCTATCCTAAGCCGAACAAAATCGTCAGGAGACATCAGTAGTGTGACAACAGTACGTCACCTGGATTAACGTTTGAAAGTCCCTTCATTCCTTTTGCTTGACTTCGATCACGTCTTTGCTATCATGTTCTTGTTAACTCCACACAATCTTATTCTACTTGAAAGGGCTCTTGTACTGAAGATGTTGGTTAGGGCAGCTTGTAACTCTTCTGGATCTAAAAAATATCTCCTTTGCACAGTATAATTGTTTAAGTTCGCACATGAATTTAAACTATGCCATCTTAGTGATGAATTTTTTGTATAGCTCTTTTACCTTAACGTGGCCCAGATCTTCGTCCTTTAGTTGCTAGTTTCACGAGTTCAGTGACAAAAAAACAAAACAATGGTCGGTTCATTATTGTTCAGAAAAAGACAATGGTACGGCATTACGTTATTCAGAAATACAACTATACGGTTCAACATTATTCAGAAAAATGACAGTGGTACGGTTCTACATCCTTTCCATAGCTCTAGCATTATATTATAGGGTTCATCTCTTGTTACGGCTCAACATTGAAGATGGAGAGATGGCAACTTTTAGCCAGCATGATCTAAAGAGTATGTTTTTCTGCAGCATCGCAACCTCGTTTCCAACTAATTTTACATATTTTTCCTGCATACTATGGATTTATTTTCACTGAGATAGTAGGTCTTCAAGCACTTATTCCTTGGTCATTTAATTTGTATAATTCAAGTAAATAATATCCGCCTGTTTATATATCTGTGATATGAACATGGCTGGTAGGGAAGTAACAAAAAAGTATATGTTAACGAGCTACATTCAGAAATAAACTAGTAAAACATAGGTGATAAGAAGGTCTAAAACCTCCTCCATAGCGAATTGTTTTCCCTGTGTCAAGTTAATGGATATGCCCTGTTGCAATTTCGTAAGATTTTCAGGTTCTCATATCTCTCAACTGAATATTATACTGAGTTGTTTAAATAATAATACTAGGGGTGTCCTAACGAACAGAAGGTTAATGGTACTATTATCTATTGACCTTAACTTGACCACATATTTCATCCTTTTGGAACTTCTCGGAACATAATGGCGCAAAAATACAGTACTATGGTTCTACATCCTGTCCATAACACTGCTTCGTGACTAGCATGTTATTCCAGTGGTAATCCGGTGTTATGGCTCAGCATTCAAGATGCTGAAATAGCTTTTTCAGGCCCAATTAGAGTAAAAATTGTACAGTAATAACATTTCAAACTTGTATGAGTAACATGGTACTAATATTGCCTGACGTTAGCTTGAATAGAATCCAAGAGAAGTTCTGCAACTAGGATGTTGATTTTTAAAAAAATCAAGATTCACATGGAAAATAATAGAAAAATAAAAATGAATAAATAAATGTTACCTCCTTTACTACGATAACACATTCACGCACTTTGTTCTTAACGTCTACAGATTATATCAATTATCCTGTGAAAGGTTTTGGAGATGCACGCTTTCGTTATTGGGTGGCTTAACTGTATGGCCATAAAATCGTCCCTCAACTACCTCCTGTCCCCCGAAAGGAGAATGGTTGACTGAAGGGGAAAGTCGAAAAAAATAATCCTGCGTTCCCCTAGTCTCATATTCAGATGAGCCTACAGCAGCGATCTTTACCAGGGGTGCTAGCACCCCTGCAGGTGCTGAAATAAATTTTAGGGGCTGGAAAAGGCTTCTGTTATGTGCAGTGCTACATTTAATTTATATATTCTATTATTAGGAAGGGGCCACACGTAAGGCCTATATTCCCGGTAGTTATACGAAAATATAAATAAATTGATACTTTTTGAAAAGACTGTAATTTCTTATTTGTCATTCTTTTAAACCATATTTCGATCATTTTAGAATTAAGAACATTTCCACAGAAGCCGCTGTTTATGTGAACATTCCAATTATTGTAGGCAATGGGAGTCACTATGCTCTCTGGTACATGTTCGAAACGTGTGCACTCCCTCGCTTTGCGGTGAGACCATCCCGTTGCACTCCACTGGCTGTCGATGTAGTGCAGCTCAACCGCCAGCTTCCTGAATTACACACTCACTCTAGATTCCAGTTACAGTATTGAAAGGTATTTGATTTCCCCATTAAGTTTTTTTTTTTTTTCTAAACAGTATTGTAAGCAAATGTATAATGCCCATTCAACAAATATTCTTTTCAGTTAATTAAATTTATTTAATTCAGTTCAATAAATTTATTAAAATATTTGCTGGCTAAGAATTTTGCACGTTCTCATTTATTTTTATTTTTTTGCATTGTGTTTTTTGCTAATAACATCTTGTCTCTTCACAGATATATGTGACCGCACAGTGCCAAAAACAAGAGGAGTGACGAATATATCAAGTATGGTTTCACTGACGTCCTGGATAATCGTAGAGGTCAAGACCAAGCACAATGCATGACCTGCCATTTCATTATTTTGCAACTCGAATTTGAAGCCTGCCGGATTTCGAGAATACCAAGCAAAGCATCCAGCAGAACAAGGACAAACTTTCGATGCCTTGCAAGCCAAGAGGGCTAGGTATGACCAGAAAGGTATGCTACCTCGACTTGTAATGAAGCCAGTGTAAAAACCCCTTGTGCAAACTTCCTACAAAGTAGCATACCAGTGCATCAGGGAGAAGGCTTCGCACTCTGCTCCGGAAAACCTGATCAAGCTATGCACCTTTCAGATGGAGGAGCTGGTTCTGGGAACAGATGCAGCAAAGAAGATTAAGGAAGTGCCTCTTTCCAATAACGTCATTGCAGGACGAGTGGCATGTATGAGCTTCGACATTTTGGACCAAGTCGTTCAGTTGATTAAGGACAGTCCCATCCGCATCAGCCTGCACTTGGATGAATCGACAGATGTTTTCAAGATAAGTCAATTGATTATGTATACCCAGCACATCATGGATAGTGGAATGAAAGATGAGTTCCTTTTCTGTCAAGATTTGCAAACAATGGCCAAGGCAGAAGATGTATTTCGCCTCTTGAACGAGTTCTTTGAGAGGCATCACATTAAATGGGTGAAGGTAGGGTCGATCTGCACAGATGGTGCCCCAGCCATGATTGGGAGCAGATCTGATCTCGCTGCTTTGGTAAAAGTGAAAGTACCAGAGCTCATAGTGATGCTCTGTGTTCTCCATCGTCATGCTTTGGCGACAAAGACGTTGTCACCTCACCTCAAGGAAGTTCTGTATATTTGTGTTCAAGTTGAACATTTCATCCGGGGTCGCCCTTTAAGGCACAGAATGTTCAAGCACCTTTGCCAGGAGATGGGAAGTGAACATGAAGTACTTCTCTTCCACACTGAAGTACGCTGGCTCTCTCGAGGGAAAATACTGACCCGTATTGCAGAGCTCCATATTGAGATTGCCATATTCCTCCAAGAGTATTAAAATAAATTTACTGAAAAATGTGAAGATAAAATGTTCATCCTCTCTCTTTCCTATCTGGCTGACATCTTCAGTCACTTGAATGACCTCAACTTGACCATGCAAGGAGTGGGTCTCAACGGTCTTCTTTGTGCTGAGAAGGTAGAAGCCTTCATTATGAAGCTCTCAATTTGGAGGCGTATTGTCCACAAAAGGAATGTTGGAAACTTTCCTACCCTGGACGAAAAGTTCGGGGATGAGACAGTCAGGCCCATGCTCACAGAAAGCATTGTTGCTCACCTCTCACAACTTGAAACCACCATGACACATTACTTTCCTAAGGATCGCACAGTTCCAGAATGGATACAGCAGCTCTTCCTGGCAGACATGAGTGAGGGTGGCAACCTTAAAGAGAAGCAAATCGATCTGCAGGTGGGCCAGGGTTGTCAAACAATATTTCGAACATTACCGCTGTCTGACTTCTGGTGTGCCCAGTAGGGGTGGGCGTATCGATACCAAAATATCGATACTTTCGATACCAGCTTTAGTATTTAAGCTTAAGTATCGATACTGGTGCCTAAGTATGGATATTTCGAATACTAAAGAAAAATGTTCCAATTTGGCAATTTTTTAGGAGAAATTAAGTAATTTCAGTATGCAGAGAAATAATTATTTAGTCCACTGAAAGGCGGGGATAACATTTTTGCGTCTGGCAGCCTGGTGTCTTTGTCTTCTGTCGTCCGACATCACCGAGCATGTGACTGTACTTAATTACAGTCAGTCACACCACTGAATTTGACCAGAGATCACTGTCACAGCAGTGCTTGCACACGTAGGCTATACTGTATATGAAAAAAAAAAAGCATTAAGCAAAGGTCAAGGTATCGGGATCGGTAATCAGTACCTCCGATACTAGTCAAAAAAGTATTCGGTATCATATCGATATGAAACAGCTGGTATCGCCCACCAGTAGTGCCCAGTTGGTGGCATACCCTGGACTAGCAAAGGCAGCACTAGAGATTATTATTCCATTTCCAAATACATATCTGTGTGAGAAAGCATTTTCAGCCATGCTTCAAATTAAAACAAAAGCCCAGAACTGTCTTTAGCCAACTCTAAACCTCAGTTTGGACAAACTAGTGGTCCAAAAGCAGCAACAAATATCACACTGATGGGTGTATGTTTTGTTCCATTTTCATCTTCTCTGATTGAGTTTGCTTATTATTGAACTTATTGATGCCTTATTCTTTGGAAACTGAACAAAATAAATAATTAAAGAGTACATTACTTGTTTTACTTCATCCTTGTAGTACTTGTAGTGCCATGCAAGGGGGTGCTAAACTGTATAGGCCTGACTACAGGGGGTCCTGAGGTCAGAAAAGGTTAAGAAATGCTGGCCTAGAGCCACAACAACATCATCATCACCAACGACAACAGCAACAACAACAGCAGCAACATCAACACCCTCTGAAAGCCACCTGTGAGTGAAGACTATATCCAATCCCTCCAATGAAGCTTAACCCAAGCTGAGAAAAGTTGTCTCACAGTAGCAAGAAACTAATGCAATTGATGACCACAGGTTTCTCAACCTGTCATGTCCAGAAGGAAAATGGAAGGGAAGAAAATTGTCCAGGGGAATGTTTAAACGCTAAGCACCGGGTGATGGTTGTATCTGATGCAAAATTGGTGGATCGGGGCTGCTGGGTTACTGATATAAACGCAAGTGTTTTCGCGCCACAGTTTGAAGTTGCCGCCACATGATCTCATAATCAATGGGTGGGGCTAGCCTCCCCAAGGCAAGCATACCTCAGTCATCTCTGTGACTCTGTCATGTGTAGGACGAGGTTTTCTTATGTCTCTCATCTAATTGTGTTCCAGCCTAATGTGGATTCTTGCCTCATCCATCCCTGCCAAGCCTCTGTCCATGGATACTAGGAAAGAGGTATGTGATAGTGCCACAGAGCATGTCCTGAATGCAACTGTGTCTATTTTATCCAGTAATGGAGAAGTTATCACGTTGAGAGTAAAGCAGAAATCAGTACCATCAACACATAAATACAGCATGCCTTGCGGCCAAAAATTCTGAATCTTCTTCACATCCTTACTCATCAATGCGACCAGTTACAGACCTTGGGGTGGTTTTATTCGCAAGAATAAGAGTTGATGAGTAATATGGTTTTTAATTTGTTTCCCTAACTGCTACACTTTCTGTGGTATTTAGGGTTGAAAACAAGCGACTTTGGAAAAATTGCCTGTACTGGGAGGGTGACGGCGGTATAAACAGCCCGGCGCGGAGGGGTTAACTGAAGAGGAAATGGACATTCATCTTGGAATGAGATGGGTGGATGGAATGGTGAGGCATGAGATTGAGGATGGTGGAGGTTATAGAGGGCAGCCTGATTCGAGAGTACTGGGTTGCATGCAGGTGGCTTGTTCGTGGTCACCCCTTCTATGATTAAGGAATCTGGGTATGGATAGCCTAATGGATAGTTGAGGAATTGTTCTTATGACAAGAAATTTGATCAGAATCAAATAACTTCTTTCAGTAGTGATTGATATGCTCAGAGGTTTCTTCACTTATTTATAATTACTTCGTTAGTAATATGAGTACCAGTAATCGGATTTTGTTGTCAATTTTCTCATTTACTAGGCTGGTGATGAAAACATTATTACATTTTTAGTGTCCTCAAATGTTTGGTCAGTTATGTGAATATGGTCACATATTCAATAGCCACTGCAAAATCCGACTTGCCTTGATGGTCTAACTTCTTTAGTCTGATGCATATTAACCCATTTAGCCCAATTAAGTATTCTGTTTTCGTTTTCTTCATGCTGTCTCCAGACGATTTTCTAAGTTAGAATTTTCCAACTGGAAGGGAAAGATATAGCCTTCATTAACTCTTCACTGCAAGCTTTCTACCCCAAGATGCATAAAAATATAATGGTGGGCAGAGTAAATAAAATCGAAATACAGATAACGCAGACTATTACATGAAGGAGAATGACGTATATTTCCATGACGTGGGTATTAGGTGGACTGGTAAGCATTTTGTGAAGCGTTTTGCCATTTTACCATTTAATTTTCAAAGTATTTCTGAAATATTTTCGAGGGGTATTACTCACTATATTCTCTTTGGCAGAGGACACAGCGACGTGATGATTTGTTTGTAGCCATATGTTACGGGATTAAGGCTTCTGGCAATAAATGAATAGACAAGTAGATAGATAAATTACCCTTTATAATTTCTGACAAAGTATACTTTTGTTGTACATAGTCCCAAAGGTCAAATTTGCGACCTAATAATACATTTGATTCCGTGAATAAAAGGTAATTGCCAGAGTTTGATGAGTCCACGAAATTGTTTATCACAGTGAACCATTTATATACAGGGTGGCCCGGGAATGATGAGCATACTCATAAGTTTAGAAAGTGATACATGAGTGAATTCTGAGTTACAAAAAAAAAAAAAAAAAACTATATCAACATAGATCCAAATCTCAACCGTCCCAGGACTACAATTACTGGTGATCGTATGGGTTAAAATAGTCTTCTGCTTAATTCTCCCATCAAGGTATCAGTAACTGTAGTCCTGTAACGGCTGAGATTTAGACCCATCTTGATAATGCATGTTCTGCCTATAATTCCCTGATCTATCATTTTCCATACTTTTGCCCACTCCTGTATATCTCCGGGGGCAGCAGTAAGATAATGCTATAACACTTGTGGCAGTGACGGGGGCCTACACATCTATACTCACAAGAACAGCAGGTGTAGGTGTGGTGGCCAAGGCGTGGGTGTGGCCTCAACTGATTCTCCCCACGCCCCTTCCAGCTTATATAGTAGGTGACCCTGACTCACCCTTCCTGACGTGACGCACGGAACCTGTAATTGGTTAACATTCTCTCTCTCTCTCTCTCTCTCTCTCTCTCTCTCTCTCTCTCTCTCTCTCTCTCTCTCTCCACCGCTTCCCATATGTGACTTTATTCATTCTGTTCACTCTCTTCTCCCAGAGAGTGTATTTTCTCTCATTCATCCTGTCTTCAGACGATTTAATTTTGCCCAGGAGATACTTCCTAAATTAGAAGGTTTAGAGATAAACGCCTTAATTAATCCCTTCACTTCGAAGGATACCCCGCATGATGAAAAAAAAAAAAAAAAAAAGTCCCCGAAGCACTGACAACGAATTTAAATTATATAATCGCAGTGAACTGGAAAATGGTAATTTTGGCCTGGTTATTTACTTATTTATTTATCTCTTTGTTTTTTGAGTACTGATGTAAAAAACTGAGGGCTTACTTTGCCCTTTCCGTTACCAGATTAAATAACACAGTCCTTTGTTTGCAGTTAAGGAAACATTATGACATTTAAACAACACATCGTGTTTAGTGGGAAAAAAATAAAAGATAAAAACTATATATGAAACAGTTTCCAAAAAAAACGGAAGATTCTTAAAAGTCTTGTTTATTCATATTGCCGCATAAAGTAATCTTAAAACTTGTAAACTTGCAGGTACAGCTCCGTTCAGAAATTCGTACTACACCCAATGTGGAAGGCGCTAGTCTCGGCCCCTCCTTCTCAGACGACAGGTTACAGTTTCGAACCTCCCACGAGCAACCAGAGTTTAGCTAGTATCAAAGCAGTGTCATTCGCTCACCGACTGTTAAATGAAATGAGAATTTTATTTTCTTACTTGTAGGTATCAGTCAATCTTACTGCTGATTAAATGTTGAAATTATGTTTATATTCGCATGCCTTCAAAAATATTATACAGTACTAATAGCAGAAATGCACATAACAGAATATAAGTAGTTCGGCTATGAATCAGTGTGATTAGGCGAGCTAGTGAGCTATCACATGTCTTAATCCCTAGACACGGGCATTATTTCAGCTAACCATCTTAGCTCAGTATCTATGACCTATTCTACCGCTTCAAGGAAAATCCAAGCAGCTAAAAATAATTTGTATACAGTCAAGATATTCAAACATTTAAGAAATATCAGAACAGTTAAAACTCATATTCATACTCAAAACCAGATGAAGACGATTGGTAGAGTCTAAGGAATAATGGAAATCATATGTTTTATGATGAAGTAGCCTACATGATGTTTCCCCTACATAACTACATAACCGTCGGTCTCTCTCTCTCTCTCTCTCTCTCTCTCTCCACACACACACACACACACACACACACACACACACACACACCACTGTTCATCTGAATTCTCTGCATGCATCTCTCCCCCATTATGACTGAAACGAGGAACCAGCCTTGCCCCATCGTCCCACCCACTCTGCAATGCAATTGTTAACTAGTAATCTGTCTTTCTTGTATACGACTAGTTATTTGTTGAAATGTCTCAGCATGTCTTCTTCCAATGGACAGTGCCCCATTATTTCAAACACAGTGTGTCCAGGCATCTCAATGGAATGGATATTTGTGTGTTTACGTTTCTTTGGAAGGAACTGACAGAGTTTTGATTTATGACGGTCACATACAAATCAGTCCTAGTCATTCTAAGAACGAGACTTCAATTCCCATCTCCTGATGTATAGCTGTTGTTGCTGTTGTGTAACCCTGGTCTGTCTGGCCAAGCAGAGCCATGAACCACAGCCAAGCAATTGCCTCTGCAGGGCTGTCCCGTTCAGTGATGGGGTGAAACTAGGATATCTGGCCTTGAGGTGCATTTAGTCTCTCTACGCCACTAGCTTTATAGGCAGCAGTTTGTTTAGTACAAAAGTTGCCCTTGTAACAATATTTTCATATCATATAATTTATTTTAACACAAGTATACATACTCGTAATGTTATTCCAAACTAGACTTTCGGCATTGATTTTTATTAGCGCCATATTTACTAATAGCGAATACTTTCATGTTAGAAAGGATGGGAGCCCCTC